>NC_140221.1:12389506-12417006 GCF_951802725.1 Rutilus rutilus | reverse complement strand
CATGTTAAAAATGCCATTGACTTCTAAACATGCTAGAAACATGTTAAAACATGCTAGCAATACTTAGCTAAGTGTTAAAGCATGCTAATTCAATGAAACAGGATGTTGTTGTTACTCAAGAAGGCAATGTCTAATCTGCGCCAAACTTCACATTTCTGATAAACGTTCTGTCCTAAACACATGACCATGCTCATATTCAGTTACAGTCATAGTGCCACCTGCTGGCAACAGGAAGTGACATGTTAAACACTGTTGTGGACTCATAATAACATATAAAAAAGTGCCAGCATGTGCTAAACATGCTAACAACATACTAGAAACATGCTAAAACATGCTAGCAAACACTTAGCTTAGTGCTAAAGCATGCTATTGCTGCAATTAAATAGGAATTTGCTTTAACACAGGCACGGAATGTCCAGTCTGCCCCAAACTTCACACGTTTGATAAGATTCATGGCCTGAACACATCTACATGAGAATATTCAGTTATAGTAATAGCGCCACCTACCGGTAACAGGAAGTGTCATGTTTAACACGTTGATGCCGTTCTAGCAACATGTTAAAAATGCCATTGACTTCTGAACATGCTAGAAACATGTTAAAACATGCTAACAATACTAAGCTAAGTGCTAAAGCATGCTAATTCAATGCAACATGACGTTGTTGTTACTCAAGAAGGCAATGTCCAATCTGCGCCAAACTTCACACTTTTGATAAGCGTTCTGTCCTGAACACATGACCATGCTCATATTCAGTTACAGTCATAGCGCCACCTGCTGGCAACAGGAAGTGACATGTTAAACACTGTTGTGGACTCCTGATAACATATAAAAAAGTGCCAGCAAGTGCTAAACATGCTAACAACATACTAGAAACATGTTAGCAAACACTTAGCTAAGTGCTAAAGCATGCTATTGCTGCAATTAAATAGGAAGTTGCTGTAACTAAGGCATGGAATATCCAATCTGCTCCAAACTTCACACTTTTGATAAGCGTTCTGTCCTGAACACATGACCATGCTCATATTCAGTTACAGTCATAGCGCCACCTGCTGGCAACAGGAAGTGACATGTTTAACACTCTTGTGGACTCCTGATAACATATAAAAAAGTGCCAGCAAGTGCTAAACATGTTAACAACATACTAGAAACATGCTAAAACATGCTAGCAAACACTTAGCTAAGTGCTAAAGCATGCTATTACTGCAATTAAATAGAAATTTGCTGTAACTCAGGCACAGAATGTCCAATCTGCCCCAGACTTCACACGTTTGATAACAGTCATGGCCTGAACACATCTACATGAGAATATTCAGTTATAGTAATAGCACCACCTACTGGTAACAGGAAGTGTCATGTTTAACACGTTGATGCCGTTCTAGCAACATGTTAAAAATGCTACTGACTTCTAAAAATGCTAGAAACATGTTAAAACATGCTTGCAATACTTAGCTAAGTGCTAAAGCGTGCTAATTCAATGAAACAGGATGTTGTTGTTACTCAAGAAGGCAATGTCCAATCTGCGCCAAACTTCACACTTTTGATAAGCGTTCTGTCCTGAACACATGACCATGCTCATTCAGTTACAGTAATAGCACCGCCTGCTGGCAACAGGAAGTGACATGTTAAACACTGTTGTGGACTCCTGATAACATATAAAAAAGTGCCAGCAAGTGCTAAACATGCTAACAACATACTAGAAACATGTTAGCAAACACTTAGCTAAGTGTTAAAGCATGCTATTGCTGCAATTAAATAGGAATTTGTTGTAACACAGGCATGGGATGTCCAATCTGCCCCAAACTTAATATGTAACATGCAAGAAACATGCTAGCAACACATAGCTAGTTCTAAAGTTCTAAAGCATGTTAGAAATGCTAAAGGAAGTTGTTGTAACTTAGGCATACAATGTCCAATCTACCCCAAACTTCACACGTTTGATAATAGTTATCTCCTGAACACAAGTCCATGCTCATATTCAGATATAGTCATAGCGCTGCCTGCTGGCAACAGGAAGTGACGTTTAACACTATTCTGGACTCCTAATAACATATAAAAAAGTGCCACCAACTGCTAAACATGTTAGCAACATACTAGAAACATGCAATCAAATACTTAGCTAAGTGTTAAAGCATCCTATTACTGCAATTAAATATGAATTTGCTGTAACTCAGGCATGCAATGTCCAATCTACCCCAAAATTAATATGTAATATGCTAGAAACATCATAAAACATGCTAGAAATGCTAAAAGAAGTTGTTGTAACTCAAGCATACAATGTCCAATCTGCCCCAAACTCCACATGTTTGATAAAAGTCCTGCACTGAATACATCTACATAGCGATATTCAGATATAGACATAGCCCCACCTACTGGCAACAGAAACTGACATGGTTAACATAGTAATGCAGTACTAACCACATAACTATTGTGTACTGAGCATGCTAGAAACACACTAAACATGCTAGCAACTACTATATATACCTCCTTAAATGCACATTGTCCAACCATGCTCTGTCTTCCTAAAGCCACCGGGTGGCGGCGGCACGGGTGCGAGGGCCCTTTCATCGCTGCTTGCAGCTTTAATTAGGGCCCAAGCCCTGAAAGGGCGAAGGCCCTATTGTTTCCGGTAGGATTATTTATTATTATTATTATTATTATTATTATTATTATTTTGTCAACCTTTCGGGCACTTTTGGGGCTCTTAACATGCTCGAAAACTCTTGAAATTTTGCACACACGTCAGAACCCGCGGCCATCAGGTCCGGACTGAAGCTGGTACCCGGGCGTGGCAGGGGGGCTCGACAGCGCCCCCTGGAACGGGATCCGAACACGTGTCCATAAATCAAACACGCTTGCATGTAATAATATGAAACTCGGTACACATATAGATCTCATCGGGCCGAACAACTTTCGTGCTCTAAGTTTTACGCCAGCCAAACAGGAAGTTGGCTATTTAGCGTTGTTTGGAAACGCATGCTGTGGAATTTAATGTACTCCTCCTAGGGAATTCATCGATTCGCCTCCAAACTCGGTGTGCATGAAGTCAAGACATTGAGGATGCTAAATTGCGGACGGATTTTTGATATCTCGAACGGTTTGGCCGTGGCGAGGAAACAAATTTATGGCGAAAAAATGAAACAGGAAGTGTGTTATAACTTCTGCATACATTAACTGATCTTGATGAAACTTCAGCAGTGTGTTCGTGGTAAGAGGCCGATCACATGGATGTGACTATTGTGAGTCAAAGTTATAGCGCCACCAACTGGCAGCAGGAATATGTCACTTTCAAAATGCTTTGAAATCAGTGTCTTATTTTTACCCGATTTGCTTCAAACTTTATGTGTACAATGTAGACACACGGCAGATGTAAACCTGTGAAAGGATTATTGATATCTTAGATACTGTTACCGTGGCAACGCATCAAACTTTAATATTCTTTTTTGATGCTTTTGAGACTCTTAACATACTTGAAATTGCATGAAACTCAACAGACACATCACATTTATTAGCCAGTAGACATGTGCAAAGTTTCAGAAACGGGCGTGGTGGAATGGCTCAGTAGCGCCACCTTTAGTCAAAAATGGGGGCTTAGTTTTTCCTAGAATCACAAAACTTGGTATGTGTATTGTTCTCATCAAGACGGACAACTTTCTAATTTACATGAACCATCTCCGACCAACAGGAAGAGAGATATTTTGGTTTGAATGTGGATTTTCTGAAGAATTTTCTCTCCCTCTCTCTGTGTCTCTGTGTGTGTGAGGGGAGGGGGGATTTGACTATTGCTTTTATATTGTTAATCAAGGTTTCAGGGGCTTTTGGGGTCCTTAACGTGCTCAAAAACTCTTGAAACTTTGCACACAGGTCAAAACCCACGGCCATCAGGGCCGGGCTGAAGCTGGTACCCGGGCGTGGCTGGGGGGCTCAACAGCGCCCCCTTGAACGGGGTTCTAAAACTTGATCCATATATCAAACACGCTCGCATGAATTAATATGAAACTCGGTACACATATAGATCTCATCGGGCCGAACAACTTTACCCCTGTCAAGTTTTACGCCAGCCCAACAGGAAGTCGGCTATTATGGGTTGTTTGGAAAACGCTTGCTGTGGAATGTGAAATACTCCTCCTAGAAAATTCACCGTGTCCCCTTCAAACTCGGTGTGCATGTAGTCAAGACTTTGAGGATGCTAAATTGCGGACGGATTTTTGATATCTCGAACGGTTTGGCTGTGGCGAGGAATCGAATTTATGGCGAGAAAAGAGAAACACGGAAGTGGAATAACTTCTGCATACATTAACTGATCTTGATGAAACTTCAGCAGTGTGTTCGTGGTAAGAGGCCGATCAGATGGATGTAGCTATTGTGAGTCAAAGTTATAGCGCCACCAACTGGCAGCAGGAAGTGTGTCACTTTCAACATGCTTTAGACAAAAGTGGGGGGGTTAGTTTTAACTACAGTAAAGAAAAAATAGTTTTTATATTGTTCTCATCAAGCCGGACAACTTTCTAATTTACATTCAATAGCTCTGGCCATCAGGAAGTCAGATATTTTGGTCTGAATGTGATTTTTTTTGCAAAATCAGCCTCTGAATTTTTAGCCACTCCTCTTAAACTATTTATTTTATTCGTACCAAACTTTTTCAACATGATGAAACTACATTAAATATGCTAAGTTGTGAATGGATAATAAATATCTCAAACGGTTTTGCTATGGCGAGGGATTAATGTCCAAAAAGGAAACACTAAAAATCTTCTAAAAATGTAATTATATACCATTTATTTCTATATAAAAGTATACAAATATCACAACTAAACCCATTTTATTCTGTTTTTGCAATTCAAGAAGAATGAAAAAGTTAAAAACAGGCTATTTAGTGCTATTTGGTTCAACAAAAAAGCAAACATAGGGCTATACTGCCCTCTTGTGTCCAAAAGGACATCAAAATAGTATATAAAACTTTTTACCAGGTAGGCCAATATTGTATTTAAATATACATTTATTAGGTATGTGTCTGAGGATATTTTCCCACCGGTTAATCGACGTGTGACACGAGTGGGTGCTTTTAAATCGCTAATATAAAAGTGAAAGTAAAAAAACGGACGTCCGCACGGACATTGATAATGGTGCACGTTGGAAAGAATGATACTTTTAAACATAACACTAAACCGCCATTAGGTGTCGCCAGGCGACCATCTTAATGAGCGAGTCATTGATTCATTCGTTCAAATGATTCGTTCCAATGACTGAGTCATTCATGATTGAGACAGATGTTTATGGATTGACCATTGAATCTTTGAGTCAAGCGATTCGTTTCAAAATGCTGAATCATTCAGTAATGAGAAAACAAGTTGCTGTGATCTTTGTTTAACTATTTTTGCTGCTGAAACAGAACAAAAACAGTCAATATTGCATCTAAAATGTAAGTGACTTAATTGTAACTGTTTATTAACCTGTTGTATGAAATCAATGTCACAGTTTCAATCGTGATTGTATTCAGGAAATAGTTGCCTACTCGTCAAGTGAGGTTGCTTAACTCTATCATATGTTATAAAATATATAAAAACTCCATATTTGTAATTTTTATAGTCAGTATGTTGTTAACTGGGTTGCTTTTTTGTGTGCTGCGCTCATTTGTTTACAATTCTCCTGGAGAAGCAGCATGAGCCTCAGCAGTGCAACCTTGTTACCATTGATCAGTAATACATTTATTATTAACTGATGATTGCAACTTAAAATGAATGTAATGAAATTAGAATAATCTCTCGTTTTAGTGATTCCCAAGTTATTTTTTTGTTATTGACGTTCTAATCAGGCTATACTCTGGTCGGGCAAGTAAAATTCTCTTTCAGGTAGGCCTATTGTATTTATATATAAATATATTAGGGATGTGACTGTGATAACATTTTCCCACCGGTTAATCGACGTGTGACACCACTGAGCGCTTTTAAATCGCTAACTATAGTATACTATATACTAGTAAAATACAGACGTCCGCACAGACATTGATAATGGTGCGGAGTAGAGCGAGCATTTTCAATTTATTCCTATGGATGTAGGAATTAACTAAAACATTTTATTTATGTTTTTGTGTCCACTGTTCAACCGCAACCGCGTCACACACACACACACATTCCAGAATTGCAATCTTGACATCGCAGCCTGTTCATTATAGCCCTAATACAATATAATAATAAAAATAGTCAACCTAACATAAACGAATTACACTGCTCTGTTTAAATAGTCAGTAGTACAATCTGTACCATTCACAGTAAGCAGAGCTCCACTGTGATGTTTCCAAGAACATTTTCGCGCGTGTGAAGAGGATGATTTTTTCCATCGATATTGGAACACGAGTGAAGTACAAAGCCTATAATAAAGAATAGTTTAGCATCCAAATACATCGCAAATATTGAAACATTTTGATTCTAATGAGAGGGTTACGTGAGACCAACACTGCTTACTTTCGTTTTTATTTTTACATTAAATTTAAAGGATTTGTTGTGGAATATTTTGGGTGTATCATAAAATCAGAATAAGGTAAGACAAGTAAAATTTTCTGTCTTATATTTATATATATATATATATATATATATATATATGTGTGTGTGTGTGTGTGTGTGTGTGTGTGTGTATAGATATTTATATACATATATATATATGTATATATATAGATATTTATATACATATATATATATATATATATATATATATATATATATGTGTGTGTGTGTGTGTATATATATATATATATATATATATAAATATAGCTGCGAGCAGCGATGGAGGGCCAAAGCCGGTGGCACCGCCATCCCCGGTGCCTTTAGGTAACTAAAGGCACCGGGGTGGCGGTGCCACCGGCTTGGGCCCGCAATCGCTGCTCGCAGCTATATTTATTATTATTATTATTATTATTATTATTCTTCTCCGCATTGAATTGCATTTTTGAGGGCCTAAACATGCGCGAAAACTCACGAAACTTTGCACACGCGTCAGAACTGGCGAAAATTTACATCTGATATAGGTTTCAGAATTGGACGGGGCAAAATGGCTCGATAGCGCCACCTATAAAAGTTCAACGGAGTGCGCCTCCCGCAACGTTCAACGTACGTGCACGAAATTCGGTACATACGTGTAATGACCTAATACCTACAAAAAAGTCTCTTGGAGCATAGCCCTAAACACAACAGGAAGTCAGCCATTTTGAACTTCCTCTCAGATTTTTGTGCAGTTTTTGCCATTTTCAGGCCTCGTACTTTAACGAACTCCTCCTACAGTTTTAATCTGATCATCTTCAAATTTGGTGAGTGTAATCTTAAGGCCTTTGCGACATTAAATTGCGAAGATCTTGAGTTTTCGTCGAAGGGCGGGTCCTCGGCGGCCTTACAAATTTCGATGTTTCGCCATGAAACAGGAAGTTGCTGTAACTCAGGCATGGAATGTCCAATCTGCCCCAAACTTCACACGTTTGATAAGAGTTCTGTCCTGAACACATGGCCATGCTCATATTCAGTTATAGTCATAGCGCCACCTGCTGGCAACAGGAAGTGACATGTTTAACACTGTTATGGACTCCTAATAACATATAAAAAAGTGCCAGCAAGTGCTAAACATGCTAACAACATACTAGAAGCATGCTAAAACATGCTAGCAAACTCTTAGCTAAGTGCTAAAGCATGCTATTATTGCAATTAAATAGGAATTTGCTGTAACTCAGGCATGGAATGTCCAATCTGCCCCAAACTTCACACTTTTGATAAGCGTTCTGTCCTGAACACATCTACATGAGAATATTCAGTTATAGTAATAGCGCCACCTACTGGCAACAGGAAGTGTCATGTTTAACACGTTGATGCCATTCTAGCAACATGTTAAAAATGCCATTGAGGTCTAAACATGCTAGAAACATGTTAAAACATGCTAGCTAATGTTAAAACATGCTAGCAATACTTAGCTAAGTGGTAAAGCATGCTAATTCAATGAAACAGGATGTTGTTGTTACTCAAGAAGGCAATGTCCAATATGCGCCAAACTTCACACTTTTAATAAACGTTCTGTCCTGAACACATGACCATGCTCATATTCAGTTACAGTCATAGTGCCACCTGCTGGCAACAGGAAGTGACATGTTAAACACTGTTGTGGACATATAAAAACATATAAAAAAGTGCCAGCAAGTGCTAAACATGCTAACAACATAGTAGAAACATGCTAAAACATGCTAGCAAACACTTAGCTAAGTGCTAAAGCATGCTATTGCTGCAATTAAATAGGAATTTGCTGTAACACAGGCATGGAATGTCCAATCTGCCCCAAACTTCACACGTTTGATAAGAGTCATGGCCTGAACACATCTACATGAGAATATTCAGTTATAGTAATAGTGCCACCTGCTGTCAACAGGAAGTGACATGTTTAACACTGTTGTGGTCTCCTAATAACATATATAAAAGAGCCAGCAAGTGCTAAACAGGTTAGCAACATACTAGAAACATGCTAGCAAACACTTAGCTAAGTGATAAAGCATGCTATTACTGCAATTAAATAGGAATTTGCTGTAACTCAGGCATGGAACGTCCAATCTGCCCCAAACTTCACATGTTTGATAAGAATCATGGCCTGAACGCATGCCTATGCTCAAATTCAGTTATAGTAATAGCGCCACCTACTGGAAACAGGAAGTGACATGTTTAACACGTTGATGCCGTTCTAGCAACATGTTAAAAATGCCATTGAGTTCTAAACATGCTAGAAACATATTAAAACATGCTAGCAATACTTAGCTAAGTGCTAAAGCATGCTAATTCAATGAAACAGGACTTTGTTGTTACTCAAGAAGGCAATGTACAATCTACCCCAAACGTCACACGTTTGATAAGAGTTATCTCTTGAACACATGTCCATGCTCATATTTAGTTATAGTCATAGCGCCACCTGCTGGCAACAGGAAGTGACGTTTAACACTGTTCTTGACTCCTAATAACATATAAAAAAATGCCAGTAGGAGCTAAACATCCTACCAACATACTAGAGACATGCTAAAACATAATAGCAAACACTTAGCTAAGTGCTAAAGAATGATATTACTGCAATTAAATATGAATTTGCTGTAACTCAGGCATGGAATGTCCAATCTGCCCCAAACTTCACACTTTTGATAAGCGTTCTGTCCTGAACACATGACCATGCTTATATTCAGTTATAGTCATAGCGCCACCTGCTGGCAACAGGAAGTCAGCTATTTTGAACTTCCTCACAGATTTTTGTGCTGTTTTTGCCATTTTCAGGCCTCGTACTTTAACGAACTCCTCCTACAGTTTTAATCTGATCATCTTCAAATTTGGTGAGTGTAATCTTAAGGCCTGTGCGACGTTAAATTGCGAAGATCTTGAGTTTTCGTCGAAGGGCGGGTCCTCGGCGGCCTGACAAATTTTGATGTTTCGCCATGAAACAGGAAGTTGTTGTAACTCAGGCATGGAATGTCCAATCCGCCCCAAACTTCACACGTTTGATAAGAGTTCTGTCCTGAACACATGACCATGCTCATATTCAGTTATAGTCATAGCGCCACCTGCTGGCAACAGGAAGTGACATGTTTAACACTGTTATGGACTCCTAATAACATATAAAAAAGTGCCAGCAAGTGCTAAACATGCTAACAACATACTAGAAGCATGCTAAAACATGCTAGCAAACTCTTAGCTAAGTGCTAAAGCATGCTATTATTGCAATTAAATAGGATTTTGCTGTAACTCAGGCATGGAATGTCCAATCTGCCCCAAACTTCACACTTTTGATAAGCGTTCTGTCCTGAACACATCTACATGAGAATATTCAGTTATAGTAATAGCGCCACCTACTGGTAACAGGAAGTGTCATGTTTAACACGTTGATGCCATTCTAGCAACATGTTAAAAATGCCATTGACTTCTAAACATGCTTGAAACATGTTAAAACATGATAGCAATACTTAGCTAAGTGCTAAAGCATGCTAATTCAATGAAACAGGATGTTGTTGTTGTTACTCAAGAAGGCAATGTCCAATCTGCGCCAAACTTCACACTTTTAATAAACGTTCTGTCCTGAACACATGACCATGCTCATATTCAGTTACAGTCATAGTGCCACCTGCTGGCAACAGGAAGTGACATGTTAAACACTGTTGTGGACATATAAAAACATATAAAAAAAAGTGCCAGCAACTGCTAAACATGCTAACAACATACTAGAAACATGCTAAAACATGCTAGCAAACACTTAGCTAAGTGCTAAAGCATGCTATTGCTGCAATTAAATAGGAATTTGCTGTAACACAGGCATGGAATGTCCAATCTGCTCCAAACTTCACACGTTTGATAAGAGTCATGGCCTGAACACATCTACATGAGAATATTCAGTTATAGTAATAGCGCCACCTGCTGTCAACAGGAAGTGACATGTTTAACACTGTTGTGGTCTCCTAATAACATATAAAAAAGAGCCAGCAAGTGCTAAACAGGTTAGCAACATACTAGAAACATGCTAGCAAACACTTAGCTAAGTGCTAAAGCATGCTATTATTGCAATTAAATAGGAATTTGCTGTAACTCAGGCATGGAATGTCCAATCTGCCCCAAACTTCACACTTTTGATAAGAGTCATGGCCTGAACACATCTACATGAGAATGTTTAGTTATAGTAATAGCGCCACCTACTGGCAACATGAAGTGACATGTTTAACACGTTGATGCCGTTCTAGCAACATGTTAAAAATGCCATTGAGTTCTAAACATGCTAGAAACATGTTAAAACATGCTAACAATGCTTAGCTAAGTGCTAAAGAATGATAATTCAATGAAACATGACTTTGTTGTTACTCAAGAAGGCAATTTCCAATTTGCACCAAACTTCACACGTTTGATAAGAGTTCTGTCCTGAACACACATCCATGCTCATATTCAGTTATAGTCATAACGCCACCTACTGGCAACAGAAACTGACATGGTTAACACAGTAATGCAGTACTAACCACATAATTATTGTGTACTAAGCATGCTAGAAACAGACTAAACATGCTAGCAACACTTAGCTGAGTCATGAAGCATGCTATTATCACCATTATACAAAACATTTTGTAACTGACTTTGACATACTCTTACTATATATACCTCCTTAAATGTACATTTCCCAACCATGCTCTGTCTTCCTAAAGCCACCGAGTGTTGATGGCACGGGTGCGAGGGCCCTTTCATCGCTGCTTGCAGCTTTAATTATTATTATTATTATTCTTCTCCGCATTTAATTGCATTTTTGAGGGCCTATACATGCTCGAAAACTCACAAAACTTTGCACACGCGTCAGAACTGGCGAAAATTTACATCTGATATAGGTTTCAGAATTGGACGGGGCAAAATGGCTCGATAGCGCCACCTATAAAAGTTCAACGGAGTGCGCCTCCCGCAACGTTCCACGTACGTGCACGAAATTCGGTACATACATGTAATGACCTAATACCTACAAAAAAGTCTCTTGGAGCATAGCCCTAAACACAACAGGAAGTCAGCCATTTTGAACTTCCTCTCAGATTTTTGTGCAGTTTTTGCCATTTTCAGGCCTTGTACTTTAACGAACTCCTCCTACAGTTTAAATCTGATCATCTTCAAATTTGGTGAGTGTAATCTTAAGGCCTTTGCGACGTTAAATTGCGAAGATCTTGAGTTTTCGTCGAAGGGCGGGTCCTCGGCGGCCTGACAAATTTCGATGTTTCGCCATGAAACAGGAAGTTGCTGTAACTCAGGCATGGAATGTCCAATCTGCCCCAAACTTCACACGTTTGATAAGAGTTCTGTCCTGAACACATGACCATGCTCATATTCAGTTATAGTCATAGCGCCACCTGCTGGCAACAGGAAGTGACATGTTTAACACTGTTATGGACTCCTAATAACATATAAAAAAGTGCCAGCAAGTGCTAAACATGCTAACAACATACTAGAAGCATGCTAAAACATGCTAGCAAACTCTTAGCTAAGTGCTAAAGCATGCTATTATTGCAATTAAATAGGAATTTGCTGTAACTCAGGCATGGAATGTCCAATCTGCCCCAAACTTCACACTTTTGATAAGCGTTCTGTCCTGAACACATCTACATGAGAATATTCAGTTATAGTAATAGCGCCACCTACTGGTAACAGGAAGTGTCATGTTTAACACGTTGATGCCATTCTAGCAACATGTTAAAAATGCCATTGACTTCTAAACATGCTAGAAACATGTTAAAACATGCTAGCAATACTTAGCTAAGTGCTAAAGCATGCTAATTCAATGAAACAGGATGTTGTTGTTACGCAAGAAGGCAATGTCCATTCTGCACCAAACTTCACACTTTTAATAAACGTTCTGTCCGGAACACATGACCATGCTCATATTCAGTTACAGTCATAGTGCCACCTGCTGGCAACAGGAAGTGACATGTTAAGCACTGTTGTGGACATATAAAAACATATAAAAAAAGTGCCATCAAATGCTAAACATGCTAACAACATACTAGAGACATGTTAAAACATACTAGCAAACACTTAGCTAAGTGCTAAAAAATGATATTACTGCAATTAAATATGAATTTGCTGTAACTCAGGCATGGAATGTCCAATCTGCGTCAAACTTCACACTTTTGATAAGCGTTCTGTCCTGAACACATGACCATGCTTATATTCAGTTACAGTCATAGCGCCACCTGCTGGCAACAGGAAGTGACATGTTTAACACTGTTATGGACTCCTAATAACATATAAAAAAGTGCCAGCAAGTGTTAAACATGTTAACAACATACTAGAAACATGCTAAAACATGCTAGCAAACTCTTAGCTAAGTGCTAAAGCATGCTTTTATTGCAATTAAAAAGGAATTTGCTGTAACTCAGGCATGGAATGTCCAATCTGCCCCAAACTTCACACTTTTGATAAGAGTCATGGCCTGAACACATCTACATGAGAATGTTCAGTTATAGTAATAGCGCCACCTACTGGCAACAGGAAGTGACATGTTTAACACGTTGATGCCGTTCTAGCAACATGTTAAAAATGCCATTGAGTTCTAAACATGCTAGAAACATGTTAAAACATGCTAGCAATGCTTAGCTAAGTGCTAAAGAATGCTAATTCAATGAAACATGACTTTGTTGTTACTCAAGAAGGCAATGTCCAATTTGCCCCAAACTTCACACGTTTGATAAGAGTTCTGTCCTGAACACACATCCATGCTCATATTCAGTTATAGTCATAACGCCACCTACTGGCAACAGAAACTGACATGGTTAACACAGTAATGCAGTACTAACCACATAATTATTGTGTACTGAGCATGCTAGAAACAGAGTCATGAAGCATGCTATTATCACCATTATACAAAACATTTTGTAACTGACTTTGACATACTATTACTATATATACCTCCTTAAATGTACATTTCCCAACCATGCTCTGTCTTCCTAAAACCACCGAGTGTTGATGGCACGGGTGCGAGGGCCCTTTCATCGCTGCTTGCAGCTTTAATTATTATTATTAGGGCCCAAGCCCTGAAAGGGCGAAGGCCCTATTGTTTTCGGTAGGATTATTTATTATTATTATTTATTATTTTTCTGTCAACCTTTCGGGCACTTTTGGGGCTCTTATCATGCTCGAAAACTCTTGAAACTTTGCACACAGGTCAGAACCCGCGGCCATCAGGGCCGGGCTGAAGCTGGTACCCGGGCGTGGCAGGGGGGCTCAACAGCGCCCCCTTGAACAGGGTCCGAAAACTTGGTCCATAAATCAAACACGCTTGCATATAATAATATGAAACTCGGTACACATATAGATCTCATCGGGCCAAACAACTTTCGTACTTTTACTTTTTACGCCAGCCCAACAGGAAGTCGGCTATTATGGGTTGTTTGGAAAACGCATGCTGTGGAATTTGATGTACTCCTCCTAGGAAATTCATCCATTCGCCTCAAAACTCGGTGTGCATGAAGTCAAGACATTGAGGATGATAAATTGCAGACGGATTTTTGATATCTCGAACGGTTTGGCCAAGGCGAGGAAACGAATTTATGGCGAATAATGGGACACAGGAAGTGTATTATAACTTCTGCATACATTGACTGATCTTGATAAAACTTCAGCAGTGTGTTCATGGTCAGAGGCCGATCACATTGATGTGACTATTGTGAGTCAAAGTTATAGCGCCACCAACTGGCAGCAGGAAGTGTGTCACTTTCAAAATGCTTTGAAATCACCCTCTTATTTTTACCCGATTTGCTTCAAACTTTATGTGTATAATGTAAACACACGGCAGATGTAGACCTGTGAAAGGATTTTTGATATCTTTAATACTGTTGCCATGGCAACGCTTCAAACTTTAATATTCTTTTTTGATGCTTTTGAGACTCTTAACATACTTGAAATTGGATGAAACTCGACAGACACATCACATTTATTAGCCCGTAGACATGTGCAAAGTTTCAGAAACGGGCGTGGTGAGGGGCTCAGTAGCGCCACCTTTAGTCATAAATGGGGCGGTTAGTTTTATCAACAGCAACAAAACTTGGTATGTGTATTGTTCTCATCAAGACGGACAACTTTCTAATTGACATTAACCATCTCCGACCAACAGGAAGAGAGATATTTTGGTTTGAATGTGGATTTTCTGAAGAATTTTCTCTCCCTCTCTCTGTGTCTGTGTGTGTGTGAGGGGAGGGGGGATTTGACTATTGCTTTTATATTGTTAATCAAGGTTTCAGGGGCTTTTGGGGTCCTTAACGTGCTCAAAAACTCTTGAAACTTTGCACACAGGTCAGAACCCACGGCCATCAGGGCCGGGCTGAAGCTGGTACCCGGGCGTGGCTGGGGGGCTCAACAGCGCCCCCCTTGAACGGGGTTCTAAAACTTGGTCCATATATCAAACACGCTTGCATGAATTAATATGAAACTCGGTACACATATAGATCTCATCGTGCCGAACAACTTTCCCCTGGTCAAGTTTTACGCCAGCCCAACAGGAAGTCGGCTATTATGGGTTGTTTGGAAAACGCTTGCTGTGGAATGTGAAATACTCCTCCTAGAAAATTCACCGTGTCCCCTCCAAACTCGGTGTGCATGTAGTCAAGACTTTGAGGATGCTAAATTGCGGACGGATTTTTGATATCTCGAACGGTTTGGCCGTGGCGAGGAATCGAATTTATGGCGAGAAAAGAGAAACACGAAGTGGAATAACTGCTGCATACATTAACTGATCTTGATGAAACTTCACCAGTGTGTTCGTGGTAAGAGGCCGATCAGATGGATGTAACTATTGTGAGTCAAAGTTATAGCGCCACCAACTGGCAGCAGGAAGTGTGTCACTTTCAACATGCTTTTGACAAAAGTGGGGGGGTTAGTTTTAACTACAGTAAAAAAAACTCAGTTCATATATTGATCTCATCGACCCGGACAACTTTCTAATTTAAAGTCATTAGCTCTGACCATCAGGAAGTCAGATATTTTGGTCTGAATGTGGATTTTTTTGCAAAATCAGCCTCTGAATTTTTAGCCACCTTTATCGAAGTGGTTTATTTTATCCCCACCAAACTTTTTCAACATTATAAAAATATATTAATGATGCTAAATTGTGAACGGATAATAAATATCTCAAACTGTTTTGCTATGGCGAGGGATTAAAGTATTGTCTAAAAAGTAAACAGTAAAAGGCTCATATATTCTAAAAATGTAATTATACACCATTTATTACTATATAAAAGTATACAAATATCAGAACTTAACTCATTTTATTCTTTTTTTTCAATTTAAGAATGAAGTTTAAGTTTAAAAACTGCCAGAATGGTTGTTTAGTCTAAACAATAAATAAATAAAGTCAAACATAGTGCTATACTGCCCTCTTGTGTTCAAAATCAGGTAGGCCTATTATATCTATATAAAAATATACTAGGTATGTGACAGTGAGAATATTTTACCACCGGTTAACTGACGTGTGACACCGCTGGGGGCTTTTTAATCGCTAACTTAAAAACGAAAGTAAAATATGTTCGTCCGCACGGACATTGATAATGGTGCGGAGCAGAGCGAGCTTTTTCAATAAATTCCTATGGAAGGAGCAATGACCTAAAAAACGTTGACTCTGTTCTGCTCGTTCCTCGCTGAGGACGCGCACCATTATGAATGCCTGTGCAGCCGTGAGCATTTTAGTTTCATTTTCGGGGCGGATTGCTTGAATGTATTTTAAAAATGCACAATGTTGTGTTTTATTGCTACTGTACAAAAATATAAGTTAACACTTTGCAGTTTGAATGATGTTCCAAACAAAATGACAGAGAATGTTTTTATGTGTCCACTGTACAATCGCGCCCTCGTTTTAGTGATTCCCAAGTTATTTTTTCATTTAAGTTTTTTCATTGTTCTAATCAGGTCAGGCAAGTAAAATTATCTGTGTCTTATCCCTTACATTTTTATATAATATATATACACTACTGTTCAAAAATTTGGGGTCAGTAAGATTTTTAAGCGAAGTTTCTTCTGCTCACCAAGGCTGCATTTATTTGATTACAAACAAAAACAGTAATATTGTAAAATAGTATTCCAATTTAAAACAGCTGCTTTCTATTTTAATATATTTTAAACTGTTATTTATTCCTGTGATCAAAGCTGAGTTTTCAGCATCATTACTCCAGTCGTCACTGTCACATGATCCTTCAGAAATTATTCTAATATGATGATTGATGCTCTAGAAACATTCATTATTATTTTAAATGTCGAAAACAGTTGTGTACAGTCTTTGATGAATAGAAAGTTCAAAAGAACAGCATTTATCTGAAATCTAAAGCTTTTGTAACATTAAACACTACCATTCAGAAGTTTGGGGTCAGTAATAATTTAAATTTAAATTTTGGGGGAAAGAAATAAAATAAATCAATACTTTTATTCATCGAGAATGAGTTAAACTGATCAAAAGTTACAGTACATACATTTATAATGTTAAAAAAATTTATATTTGAAATAAATGCTGTTCTTTTGAACTTTACATTCATCAACGCATTTTGAAAAAAAATCTGTACACAACTGTTTTCAACATTGAAAATAATAATTAATATTTATTGACCATCAATCATCATATAAGCATGATTTCTGAAGGATCATGTGACACTGAAGACAGGAGTAATGATGCTGAAAACTCAGCTTTGATCACATAAATTAATTACAGTGTAAAATATTTTAAAATAGAAAACAGCTGTTTTAAATTGGAATAATATTTCACAATATTACTGTTTTTGTTTGTATTTTTATTCAAATAAATGCAGCCTTGGTGAGCAGAAGAGACTTCTCCTAAAAACATAAAAAATCTTCCTGACCCCAAACTTTTTAACGGTATATATATATATATATATATATATATATATATATATATACACATATATAAATACATATATAAATACATATATATGTGTGTATATGTTTGTATAATATATATATATATATATATATATATATATATATATATATATAGCTGCGAGCAGCGATGGAGGGCCAAAGCCGGCGGTACCGCCACCCCGGTGCCTACACTAAGGCACCAGGGTGGCGGTGCCACCGGCTTGGGCCCGCAATCGCTGCTCGCAGCTATATTTATTATTGTTCTTCAAGGGTTCGGGGGCTTTTGGGGCCTTTAACGTGCTCAAAAACTCATGAAACTTTGCACGCAGGTCAGAACCCGCGGCCATTAGGGCCGGGCTGAAGCTGGTACCCGGGCGTGGCAGGGGGGCTCAACAGCGCCCCCTAGAACACAATCTTAAATCTTGGACACATACAAGAACGTATTAGTATGAAACTCGGTACACATATAGATCTCATCGGGCCGAACAACTTTCGCGCTCTAAGTTATTAGCTCTGCCCAACAGGAAGTCAGCTATTATGGGTTGTTTGAAAAACGCATGCTGTGGAATTTAATGTACTCCTCCTAGGGAATTGATCCGATCCACACCAAACTCGGTCAGCATGAAGTCAAGATATTGAGGATGCTAAATTGCGGACGGATTTTTGATATCTCGAACGGTTTGGCCGTGGCGATGAAACGAATTTATAGCGAGAAAAGATAAACAGGAAGTGTGTTATAACTTCTGCATACATTAACTGATCTTGATGAAACTTCCGCAGTGTGTTCGTTGTAAGAGGCCGATCACATGGATGTGACTATTGTGAGTCAAAGTTATAGCGCCACCAACTGGCAGCAGGAAGTGTGTCACTTTCAAAATGCTTTGAAATCACCCTCTTATTTTTACCCGATTTGCTTCAAACTTTATGTGTATAATGTAGACACACGGCAGATGTAGACCTGTGAAAGGTTTATTGATATCTTAAATACTGTTGCCGTGGCAACGCATCAAACTTTAATATTCTTTTCAGATGCTTTTGAGACTCTTAACATACTTGAAATTGGATGAAACTCGACAGACACATCACATTTATTAGCCGGTAGACATGTGCAAAGTTTCAGAAACGGGCGTGGTGAGGGGCTCAGTAGCGCCACCTTTAGTCATAAATGGGGCGGTTAGTTTTATCAACAGCAACAAAACTTGGTATGTGTATTGTTCTCATCAAGACGGACAACTTTCTAATTGACATTAACCATCTCCGACCAACAGGAAGAGAGATATTTTGGTTTGAATGTGGATTTTCTGAAGAATTTTCTCTCCCTCTCTCTGTGTCTCTGTGTGTGTGAGGGGAGGGGGGATTTGACTATTGCTTTTATATTGTTAATCAAGGTTTCAGGGGCTTTTGGGGTCCTTAACGTGCTCAAAAACTCTTGAAACTTTGCACACAAGTCAGAACCCACGGCCATCAGGGCCGGGCTGAAGCTGGTACCCGGGCGTGGCTGGGGGGCTCAACAGCGCCCCCTTGAACGGGGTTCTAAAACTTGATCCATATATCAAACACGCTCGCATGAATTAATATGAAACTCGGTACACATATAGATCTCATCGGGCCGAACAACTTTACCCCGGTCAAGTTTTACGCCAGCCCAACAGGAAGTCGGCTATTATGGGTTGTTTGGAAAACGCTTGCTGTGGAATGTGAAATACTCCTCCTAGAAAATTCACCGTGTCCCCTTCAAACTCGGTGTGCATGTAGTCAAGACTTTGAGGATGCTAAATTGCGGACGGATTTTTGATATCTCGAACGGTTTGGCTGTGGCGAGGAATCGAATTTATGGCGAGAAAAGAGAAACACGGAAGTGGAATAACTTCTGCATACATTAACTGATCTTGATGAAACTTCAGCAGTGTGTTCGTGGTAAGAGGCCGATCAGATGGATGTAGCTATTGTGAGTCAAAGTTATAGCGCCACCAACTGGCAGCAGGAAGTGTGTCACTTTCAACATGCTTTTGACAAAAGTGGGGGGGTTACTTTTAACTACAGTAAAGAAAAAATAGTTTCTATATTGTACTCATCAAGCCGGACAACTTTCTAATTTACATTCAATAGCTCTGGCCATCAGGAAGTCAGATATTTTGGTCTGAATGTGAATTTTTTTGCAAAATCAGCCTCTGAATTTTTAGCCACTCCTCTTAAACTATTTATTTTATTCGTACCAAACTTTTTCAACATGATGAAACTACATTAATCCCTCGCCATAGCAAAACCGTTTGAGATATTTATTATCCATTCACAATTTAGCATATTTAAAGTAAAAATCTTCTAAAAATGTAATTATATACCATTTATTTCTATATAAAAGTATACAAATATCACAACTAAACCCATTTTATTCTGTTTTTGCAATTCAAGAAGAATGAAAAAGTTAAAAACAGGCTATTTAGTGCTATTTGGTTCAACAAAAAAGCAAACATAGGGCTATACTGCCCTCTTGTGTCCAAAAGGACATCAAAATAGTATATAAAACTTTTTACCAGGTAGGCCAATATTGTATTTAAATATACATTTATTAGGTATGTGTCTGAGGATATTTTCCCACCGGTTAATCGACGTGTGACACGAGTGGGTGCTTTTAAATCGCTAATATAATAGTGAAAGAAAAATAATGATAATGTTGCACACACAAATCATACACATGTGGGAAAGAATGATGCTTTTAAACAACACTAAACCGCCATTAGGTGTCGCCAGGCATCCATCTTAATAAGCGAGTCATTGATTCATTCGTTCAAACGATTCGTTCGAATGAGTCGATCATGATTAAGACAGATGTTTATGGATTGATCATTCAATCTTTGAGTCAACCGATTCGTTAAAAATGCTGAATCGTTCAGTTATGAGAAAACACGTGATGCGTGATGGTTCTGCCGTGATCTTTGTTTAACTATTTTCGCTGCTGAAACAGAACAAAAACAGTCAACATTGCATCTAAAATGTAAGTGACTTAATTGTAACTGTTTATTAACCTGTTGTATGAAATCTAGGGGTGGGAGAAAAAATTGATTCTTAGATGCATCGCGATGCGGACGTGGACGATTCTGAATCGATTCACAAATGTCAAAAAATCGATTCTCTAAAAAAATATTTTTCTAATAACGTAATATTGACGGAAGGCAAAAGGCGGAACTCTAAGCGGACGTGCGTGCAGTCTGTGGCGCGCACATAACAGAGAAGTTTCTTCTGCTCACCAAGGCTGCATTTATTTGATTAAAAATACAAACAAAAACAGTAATATTGTAAAATAGTATTCCAATTTAAAACAGCTGCTTTCTATTTTAATATATTTTAAACTGTTATTTATTCCTGTGATCAAAGCTGAGTTTTCAGCATCATTACTCCAGTCGTCACTGTCACATGATCCTTCAGAAATTATTCTAATATGATGATTGATACTCAAGAAACATTCATTATTATTTTAAATGTCGAAAACAGTTGTGTACAGTCTTTGATGAATAGAAAGTTCAAAAGAACAGCATTTATCTGAAATCTAAAGCTTTTGTAACGTTAAACACTACCGCTCAAAAGTTTGTGGTTAGTAATAATTAAAATTTTATTTTTGGGGGAAAGAAATAAAATAAATCAGTACTTTTATTTATGAAGGATGAGTTAAACTGATCAACAGTTACAGTAAAGACATTTATAATGTTAAAAATATATATATTTGAAATATATGCTGTTCTTTTGAACTTTACATTCATCAAAGCATTTTGAAAAAAAAAAAATCTGTACACAACTGTTTTCAACATTGAAAATAATAATGAATATTTATTGAGCATCAATCATCATATTAGTATGATTTCTGAAGGATCATGTGACACTGAAGACTGGAGTAATGATGCTGAAAACTCAACTTTGATCACAGAAATGAATTACTATGTAAAATATTTTAAAATTGAAAACAGCTGTTTTAAATTGGAATAATATTTCACAATATTACTGTTTTTGTTTGTATTTTTAATCAATAAATGCAGCCTTGGTGAGCAGAAGAGACTTCTCCTAAAAACATAAAAAATCTTACTGACCCCAAACTTTTGAACAATAATATATATATATATATATATATATATATATATACATATATATGTATGTGTGTGTATGTATATATATATATATATATATATATATAAAAATATAGCTGCGAGCAGCGATGGAGGGCCAAAGCCGGCGGTACCGCCACCCCGGTGCCTTTAGGTAACTAAAGGCACCGGGGTTGCGGTGCCACCGGCTTGGGCCCGTAATCGCTGCTCGCAGCTATATTTATTAGGGCCCAAGCCCTGAAAGGGCGAAGGCCCTATTGTTTTCGTTAGGATTATTATTATTATTATTATTATTAGGGCCCAAGCCCTGAAAGGGCGCAGAGCCCTATTGTTCTTCTAAGGATTATTAGGGCCCAAGCCCTGAAAGGGCGAAGGCCCTATTGTTTTCGGTAGGATTATTATTATTAGGGCCCAAGCCCTGAAAGGGCGAAGGCCCTATTGTTTTCGGTAGGATTATTATTATTATTTTTCTTACGACTATTTAGGCATTTTTGGGGCCCTTAACATGCTCAAAAACTCTTGAAACTTTGCACACGAGTCAGAACCCGCGGCCATCAGGGCCGGGCTGAAGCTGGTACCCGGGCGTGGCAGGGGGGCTCGACAGCGCCCCCTGGAACAGGGTCCGAAAACTTGGTCCATAAATCAAACACGCTTGCATGTAATAATATGAAACTCGGTACACATATAGATCTCATCGGGCCGCACAACTTTCATGCTCTAAGTTTTACGCCAGCCCAACAGGAAGTCGACTATTTAGGGTTGTTTGGAAACGCATGCTTAGGAATTTGAAACACTTCTCTTAGGGAATTCACCCGGTCAGCACCAAACTCTGTGTGCATGAAGTCAAGACATTGAGGATGAAAAATTGCCAGGGGATTTTTGATATCTCGAACGGTTTGGCTGTGGCGAGGAAACAAATTTATGGCGAATAATGGGACACAGGAAGTGTATTATAACTTCTGCATACATTGACGGATCTTGATAAAACTTCAGCAGTGTGTTCGTGGTCAGAGGCTGATCACATTGATGTGACTATTGTGAGTCAAAATTATAGCGCCACCTACTGGCAGCAAGAAGTGTGTCACTTTCAAAATGCTTTGAAATCACCCTCTTATTTTTACCCGATTTGCTTCAAACTTTATCTGTATAATGTAAACACACGGCAGATGTAGACCTGTGAAAGGATTATTGATATCTTAGATACTGTTGCCGTGGCAACGCATCAAACTTTAATTTTCTTTTTGGATGCTTTTGAGACTCTTAAGATGCTTGAAATTGGATGAAACTCGACAGACACATCACATTTATTAGCCCGTAGACATGTGCAAAGTTTCAGAAACGGGCGTGGTGAGGGGCTCAGTAGCGCCACCTTTAGTCATAAATGGGGCGGTTAGTTTTATCAACAGCAACAAAACTTGGTATGTGTATTGTTCTCATCAAGACGGACAACTTTCTAATTGACATTAACCATCTCCGACCAACAGGAAGAGAGATATTTTGGTTTGAATGTGGATTTTCTGAAGAATTTTCTCTCCCTCTCTCTGTGTGTGTGTGAGGGGAGGGGGGGGCATTTGACTATTGCTTTTATATTGTTAATCAAGGTTTCAGGGGCTTTTGGGGTCCTTAACATGCTCAAAAACTCTTGAAACTTTGCACACAGTTCAGAACCCACGGCCATCAGGGCCGGGCTGAAGCTGGTACCCGGGCGTGGCTGGGGGGCTCAACAGCGCCCCCTTGAACGGGGTTCTAAAACTTGATCCATATATCAAACACGCTCGCATGAATTAATATGAAACTCGGTACACATATAGATCTCATCGGGCCGAACAACTTTCCCCCGGTCAAGTTTTACGCCAGCCCAACAGGAAGTCGGCTATTATGGGTTGTTTGGAAAACGCTTGCTGTGTAATGTGAAATACTCCTCCTAGAAAATTCACCGTGTCCCCTTCAAACTCGGTGTGCATGTAGTCAAGACTTTGAGGATGCTAAATTGCGGACGGATTTTTGATATCTCGAACGGTTTGGCTGTGGCGAGGAATCGAATTTATGGCGAGAAAAGAGAAACACGGAAGTGGAATAACTTCTGCATACATTAACTGATCTTGATGAAACTTCAGCAGTGTGTTCGTGGTAAGAGGCCGATCAGATGGATGTAGCTATTGTGAGTCAAAGTTATAGCGCCACCAACTGGCAGCAGGAAGTGTGTCACTTTCAACATGCTTTTGACAAAAGTGGGGGGGTTACTTTTAACTACAGTAAAGAAAAAATAGTTTGTATATTGTTCTCATCAAGCCGGACAACTTTCTAATTTACATTCAATAGCTCTGGCCATCAGGAAGTCAGATATTTTGGTCTGAATGTGATTTTTTTTGCAAAATCAGCCTCTGAATTTTTAGCCACTCCTCTTAAACTATTTATTTTATTCGTACCAAACTTTTTCAACATGATGAAACTACATTAAACATGCTAAATTGTGAATGGATAATAAATATCTCAAACGGTTTTGCTATGGCGAGGGATTAAAGTAAAAATCTTCTAAAAATGTAATTATATACCATTTATTTCTATATAAAAGTATACAAATATCACAACTAAACCCATTTTATTCTGTTTTTGCAATTCAAGAAGAATGAAAAAGTTAAAAACAGGCTATTTAGTGCTATTTGGTTCAACAAAAAAGCAAACATAGGGCTATACTGCCCTCTTGTGTCCAAAAGGACATCAAAATAGTATATAAAACTTTTTACCAGGTAGGCCAATATTGTATTTAAATATACATTTATTAGGTATGTGTCTGAGGATATTTTCCCACCGGTTAATCGACGTGTGACACGAGTGGGTGCTTTTAAATCGCTAATATAATAGTGAAAGAAAAATAATGATAATGTTGCACACACAAATCACACACATGTGGGAAAGAATGATGCTTTTAAACAACACTAAACCGCCATTAGGTGTCGCCAGGCATCCATCTTAATAAGCGAGTCATTGATTCATTCGTTCAAACGATTCGTTCGAATGAGTCGATCATGATTAAGACAGATGTTTATGGATTGATCATTCAATCTTTGAGTCAACCGATTCGTTAAAAATGCTGAATCGTTCAGTTATGAGAAAACACGTGATGCGTGATGGTTCTGCCGTGATCTTTGTTTAACTATTTTCGCTGCTGAAACAGAACAAAAACAGTCAACATTGCATCTAAAATGTAAGTGACTTAATTGTAACTGTTTATTAACCTGTTGTATGAAATCTAGGGGTGGGAGAAAAAATTGATTCTTAGATGCATCGCGATGCGGACGTGGACGATTCTGAATCGATTCACAAATGTCAAAAAATCGATTCTCTAAAAAAATTTTTTTCTAATAACGTAATATTGACGGAAGGCAAAAGGTGGAACTCTAAGCGGACGTGCGTGCAGTCTGTGGCGCGCACATAACAGAGAAGTTTCTTCTGCTCACCAAGGCTGCATTTATTTGTTTAAAAATACAAACAAAAACAGTAATATTGTAAAATAGTATTCCAATTTAAAACAGCTGCTTTCTATTTTAATATATTTTAAACTGTTATTTATTCCTGTGATCAAAGCTGAGTTTTCAGCATCATTACTCCAGTCGTCACTGTCACATGATCCTTCAGAAATTATTCTAATATGATGATTGATACTCAAGAAACATTCATTATTATTTTAAATGTCGAAAACAGTTGTGTACAGTCTTTGATGAATAGAAAGTTCAAAATAACAGCATTTATCTGAAATCTAAAGCTTTTGTAACGTTAAACACTACCGCTCAAAAGTTTGTGGTTAGTAATAATTAAAATTTTATTTTTGGGGGAAAGAAATAAAATAAATCAGTACTTTTATTTATGAAGGATGAGTTAAACTGATCAACAGTTACAGTAAAGACATTTATAATGTTAAAAATATATATATTTGAAATATATGCTGTTCTTTTGAACTTTACATTCATCAAAGCATTTTGAAAAAAAAAATCTGTACACAACTGTTTTCAACATTGAAAATAATAATGAATATTTATTGAGCATCAATCATCATATTAGTATGATTTCTGAAGGATCATGTGACACTGAAGACTGGAGTAATGATGCTGAAAACTCAACTTTGATCACAGAAATGAATTACTATGTAAAATATTTTAAAATTGAAAACAGCTGTTTTAAATTGGAATAATATTTCACAATATTACTGTTTTTGTTTGTATTTTTAATCAATAAATGCAGCCTTGGTGAGCAGAAGAGACTTCTCCTAAAAACATTAAAAATCTTACTGACCCCAAACTTTTGAACAATAATATATATATATATATATATATATATATATATATATATATATACATATATATGTATGTGTGTGTATGTATATATATATATATATATATATAAATATAGCTGCGAGCAGCGATGGAGGGCCAAAGCCGGCGGTACCGCCACCCCGGTGCCTTTAGGTAACTAAAGGCACCGGGGTTGCGGTGCCACCGGCTTGGGCCCGTAATCGCTGCTCGCAGCTATATTTATTATTATTATTATTATTTTTCTTACGACTATTCAGGCATTTTTGGGGCTCTTAACATGCTCAAAAACTCTTGAAACTTTGCACACGAGTCAGAACCCGCGGCCATCAGGGCCGGGCTGAAGCTGGTACCCGGGCGTGGCAGGGAGGCTCAACAGCGCCCCCTGGAACGGGGTCCGAAAACTTGGTCCATAAATCAAACACGCTTGCATGTAATAATATGAAACTCGGAACACATATAGATCTCATCGGGCCGCACAACTTTCATGCTCTAAGTTTTACGCCAGCCCAACAGGAAGTCGACTATTTAGGGTTGTTTGGAAATGCATGCTTAGGAATTTGAAACACTTCTCTTAGGGAATTCACCCGGTCAGCACCAAACTCGGTGTGCATGAAGTCAAGACATTGAGGATGAAAAATTGCCAGGGGATTTTTGATATCTCGAACGGTTTGGCTGTGGCGAGGAAACGAATTTATGGCGAATAATGGGACACAGGAAGTGTATTATAACTTCTGCATACATTGACTGATCTTGATAAAACTTCAGCAGAGTGTTCTTGCTCAGAGGCTGATCACATTGATGTGACTATTGTGAGTCAAAGTTATAGCGCCACCAACTGGCAGCAGGAAGTGTGTCACTTTCAAAATGCTTTGAAATCACCCTCTTATTTTAACCCGATTTGCTTCAAACTTTATGTGAATAATGTGGACACACGGCAGATGTAGACCTGTGAAAGGTTTATTGATATCTTAGATACTGTTGCCGTGGCAACGCATCAAACTTTAATATTCTTTTTTGATGCTTTTGAGACTCTTAACATACTTGAAATTGCATGAAACTCGACAGACACATCACATTTATTAGCCAGTAGACATGTGCAAAGTTTCAGAAACGGGCGTGGTGAGGGGCTCAGTAGCGCCACCTTTAGTCAAAAATGGGGGCTTAGTTTTACATAGAGTCACTAAACTCGCTATGTATATTGTTCTCATTAAACCGGACAACTTTCTAATTCACACTTATTAGCTGAGAGCAACAGGAAGTCAGATATTTTGGTTTGAATGTGATTTTTTTGGAGAATTTTCTCTCTCTCTCTCTCTCTGTCTCTGTGTGTGTGAGGGGTGGGAGGGAATTTCCAATTGATTTCAGTGTGTTTCAAGGTTTCAGGGGCTTTTGGGGCCCTTAACGTGCTCGAAAACTCTTGAAACTTTGCACACAGGTCAGAACCTGCGGCCATCAGGGCCGGGCTGAAGCTGGTACCCGGGCGTGGCAGGGGGGCTCAACAGCGCCCCCTGGAACGGGATCCAAACACTTGTCCATAAATCAAACACACTTGCATGTAATGATATGAAACTCGGTACACATATAGATCACATCGGGCCGAACAACTTTCGTGCTCTAAGTTTTACACCAGCCCAACAGGAAGTCGGCAATTATGGGTTGTTTGGAGAACGCTTGCTGTGGAATTTGAAACACTTCTCCTAGAGAATTAATT
>NC_140221.1:12219506-12384506 GCF_951802725.1 Rutilus rutilus | reverse complement strand
AGTTTTGGGTTTATTCAGTTTTTTTCAATTCAAGAATTATGTACAAGTTTAAAATCAGCCAGAATGCGCTATTTAGTAAAAAAAAAAAGGTCATACATAGGGCTATACTGCCCTCTTGTGTTCAAAATCAGGTAGGCCCATTGTATATTGTATTTATATATAAATATAATAGCGATGTGACTGAGAATTTTTTCCCACTGGTTAATTGATGTGTGACACCGCGGCGGGGGCTTTTAAATCGCTAACTTAAAGGGATACTCCACTTTAAATGGAAAATTCTGTCATCATATACTCACCCTCATGTTGTTTCAATCCTTTATTAATTTCTTTCTTCTGCTGAACAGAAAGGAAGATATTTAGAAGAATGTCAGTAACCAGACAGTTTCTGGTCTCATTGACTTCCATAGTATACTTTTTTTTCCTACTATGGAAGTCAATGGGATCAGAAACTGTCTGGTTACTGACATTCTCCTAAATATCTTCCTTTCTGTTCAGCAGAAGAAAGAAATTCATAAAGGATTAAAACAACATGAGGGTGAGAATATGGTGACAGAATTTTCATTTTAAAGTGGAGTATCCCTTTAAAAGCGAAAGTGAAATACGGTCGTCCAGTAGGAATGAACTAAAAAACATTCACTCTGTTCTGCTCGTTCCTCGCTGTAGACGCGTTATTGCCCATGCAGCCGTGAGCATTTTAGTTTCATTTAAAGGAGTCATAACCTGCAATTTTCACTTTTCCACGAGAATCAATGTATGTTATGATCGACTAACGATTATACACTGGCCGGGAAGCCGATATTTAAAAGTGAAGCGTTTGTTTACCTTAGGGTAAATAAACCAGCGCGCGTGCATGCCCACTCAAATACGAGATTTTGATTTCAGCTCCCTCTTGACGTCATGAGGTAGTAGGATATACCATATATGGACACCGCAGCAGGAAGCCCCCCCTTCCCCTCTCCCCCTCATATTCAGTTCAGTCGGGAAAGATGGAGAAACCGAGTGCACACCGGACTTGCTCTGTGGTTGATTGCCATAAAAAACATGTAAATGTGTTTTATCTCCCAAAATCGGACGAAACTATCAGGGACCAGTGGATGAAATTCATTTTTAATGACGCTGTCCCAACAACCCTTTCAACTGGCGTGCAGAGCCATATAGAGCGTCCACGACAGCCAAAACATCGCATTGATCTCGCGAGACAATAATGCCTTCAGAAATAAGGGTAAAAGTAGGTCTGTGTTTATTTTTTTTCCACTTTTCTTTTTTAGAAGGGCCTGAAAGCCGTAATAAAATATAATAATAAATATAAATAGTCAACCTATTTGCAGCAAATGATAGTAGATTTTAGATCAATATATTTGTTTTCCTTACAATTTTAATTAACACTAACTTTATTCTAATCTGAATTATAAATCATTTATTTCTGTATAAAATAATACTACCATTAAAAAATACATTTGATTGTCTTTTTTAATCAATGGAGAATGTGTGACTTAAAAATAAACAGATTAGTGCTTGATTTGAGGACAAGAAATGAAAACCAATGCAATATGATGAATGTCCAAAAACGTTCGCTCTTCTCTGCCCGTTCCTCGCCTCGCCATATATATAAATATATATATATATATATATATATATATATATATTTTTTTTTTTTTTGTTACATATATATAATGTGTATATATATATATATATTTTTTTTTTGTTACATTTTTATCTCTCTCTCTCCACCGGCTTGGGCCCGCAATCGCTGCTCGCAGCTATATTTATTATTGTTCTTCAAGGGTTCGGGGGCTTTTGGGGCCTTTAACGTGCTCAAAAACTCATGAAACTTTGCACGCATGTCAGAACCCGCGGCCATTAGGGCCGGGCTGAAGCTGGTACCCGGGCGTGGCAGGGGGGCTCAACAGCGCCCCCTGGTACGGAATCCGAACACTTGTCCATAAATCAAACACACTTGCATGTAATAATATGAAACTCGGAACACATATAGATCTCATCGGGCCGAACAACTTTCGTGCTCTAAGTTTTACGCCAGCCCAACAGGAAGTTGGCTATTATGGGATGTTTGGAAACGCATGCTGTGGAATTTAATGTACTCCTCCTAGGGAATTCATCCAATCGCCTCCAAACTCGGTCAGCATGAAGTCAAGACATTGAGGATGCTAAATTGCGGACAGATTTTTGATATCTCGAACGGTTTGGCCGTGGCGAGGACACGAATTTATGGCGAATAATGGAAACAGGAAGTGTGTTATAACTTCTGCATACATTAACTGATCTTGATGAAACTTCAGCAGTGTGTTCGTTGTAAGAGGCCGATCACATGGATGTGACTACTGTGAGTCTAAGTTAAAGCGCCACCAACTGGCAGCAGGAAGTGTGTCCCTTTCAAAATGCTTTAAAATCACCCTCTTATTTTTACCCAATTTGCTTCAAACTTTATGTGTATAATGTAAACACACGGCAGATGTAGACCTGTGAAAGGATTTTTGATATCTTTAATAATGTTGCCATGGCAACGCTTCAAACTTTAATATTCTTTTTTGATGCTTTTGAGACTCTTAACATACTTGAAATTGCATGAAACTCGACAGACACATCACATTTATTAGCCAGTAGACATGTGCAAAGTTTCAGAAACGGGCGTGGTGAGGGGCTCAGTAGCGCCACCTTTAGTCATAAGTGGGGGGGGTTAGTTTTATCAACAGCAACAAAACTTGGTATGTGTATTGTTCTCATCAAGACGGACAACTTTCTAATTGACATTAACTACCTCCGACCAACAGGAAGAGAGATATTTTGGTTTGAATGTGGATTTTCTGAAGAATTTTCTCTCCCTCTCTCTGTGTCTCTGTGTGTGAGAGGGGAGGGGGGAATTTGACTATTGCTTTTATATTGTTAATCAAGGTTTTAGGGGCTTTTGGGGTCCTTAACGTGCTCAAAAACTCTTGAAACTTTGCACACAAGTCAGAACCCCCTGCCATCAGGGACAGGCTGAAGCTGGTACCCGGGCGTGGCAGGGGGGCTCAACAGCGCCCCCTTGAACGGGGTCCCAAAACTTGGTCCATAGATCAAACACGCTTGCATGAATTAATATGAAACTCGGTACACATATAGATCTCATCGGGCCGAACAACTTTACCCCGGTCAAGTTTTACGCCAGCCCAACAGGAAGTCGGCTATTATGGGTTGTTTGGAAAACGCTTGCTGTGGAATGTGAAATACTCCTCCTAGAAAATTCACCGTGTCCCCTTCAAACTCGGTGTGCATGTAGTCAAGACTTTGAGGATGCTAAATTGCGGACGGATTTTTGATATCTCGAACGGTTTGGCCGTGGCGAGGAAACGAATTTATGGCGAGAAAAGAGAAACACGAAGTGGTATAACTTCTGCATACATTAACTGATCTTGATGAAACTTCAACAGTGTGTTCGTGGTAAGAGGCCGATCAGATGGATGTAACTATTGTGAGTCAAAGTTATAGCGCCACCAACTGGCAGCAGGAAGTGTGTCACTTTCAAAATGCTTTTGACAAAAGTGGGAGGGTTAGTTGTATACAAGTAACAAAAATCAGTACGTACATTGGTCTCATCGACCCGGACAACTTTCTAATTTAAAGTCATTAGCTCTGACCATCAGGAAGTCAGATATTTTGATCTGAATGTGGATTTTTTTGCAAAATCAGCCTCTGAATTTTTAGCCACCTTTATCTAAGTGGTTTATTTTATTCCAACCAAACTTTTTCAACATGATAAAAATATATTAATGATGCTAAATTGTGAACGGATAGTAAATATCTCAAACGGTTTTGCTATGGCGAGGGATTAAAGTATTGTCTAAAAAGGAAACACTCAAAGGCTCATATATTCTAAAAATGTAATTATACACCATTTATTACTATATAAAAGTATACAAATATCAGAACTTAACTCATTTTATTCTTTTTTTTCAATTTAAGAATGAAGTTTAAGTTTAAAAAATGCCAGAATGGTTGTTTAGTCTAAACAATAAATAAATAAAGTCAAACATAGTGCTATACTGCCCTCTTGTGTTCAAAATCAGGTAGGCCTATTATATCTATATAAAAATATACTAGGTATGTGACGGTGAGAATATTTTACCACCGGTTAACTGACGTGTGACACCGCTAGGGGCTTTTTAATCGCTAACTTAAAAACGAAAGTAAAATATGTTCGTCCGCACGGACATTGATAATGGTGCAGAGCAGAGCGAGCGTTTTCAATAAATTCCCATGGAAGGAGGAATGACCTAAAAAACGTTGACTCTGTTCTGCTCGTTCGTCGCTGAGGACGCGCACCATTATGAATGCCTGTGCAGCCGTGAGCATTTTAGTTTCATTTTCGGGGCGGATTGCTTGAATGTATTTAAAAAAAGCACAATGTTGTGTTTTATTGCTACTGTACAAAAATATAAGTTAACACTTTGCAGTTTGAATGATGTTCTGAACAAAATGACAGAGTATGTTTTTATGTGTCCACTGTTCAATCGCGCCCCCGTTTTAGTGATTCCCAAGTTATTTTTTCATTTAAGTTTTTTTCATTGTTCTAATCAGGTCAGGCAAGTAAAATGATCTGTGTCTTATCCCTTACATTTTTATATAATATATATACACTACTGTTCAAAAATTTGGCGTCAGTAAGATTTTTAAGCGAAGTTTCTTCTGCTCACCAAGGCTGCATTTATTTGATTAAAAATACAAACAAAAACAGTAATATTGTAAAATAGTATTCCAATTTAAAACAGCTGCTTTCTATTTTAATATATTTTAAACTGTTATTTATTCCTGTGATCAAAGCTGAGTTTTCAGCATCATTACTCCAGTCGTCACTGTCACATGATCCTTCAGAAATTATTCTAATATGATGATTGATGCTCAAGAAACATTCATTATTATTTTAAATGTCGAAAACAGTTGTGTACAGTCTTTGATGAATAGAAAGTTCAAAAGAACAGCATTTATCTGAAATCTAAAGCTTTTGTAACATTAAACACTACCGTTCAGAAGTTTGGGGTCAGTAATAATTTTAATTTTATTTTTGGGGGAAAGAAATAAAATAAATCAATACTTTTATTCATCGAGAATGAGTTAAACTGATCAAAAGTTACAGTACAGACATTTATAATGTTAAAAAAATTATATTTGAAATAAATGCTGTTCTTTTGAACTTTACATTCATCAACGCATTTTGAAAAAAAATCTGTACACAACTGTTTTCAACATTGAAAATAATAATTAATATTTATTGACCATCAATCATCATATTAGAATGGTTTCTGAAGGATCATGTGACACTGAAGACGGGAGTAATGATGCTGAAAACTCAGCTTTGATCACATAAATTAATTACAGTGTAAAATATTTTAAAATAGAAAACAGCTGTTTTAAATTGGAATAATATTTCACAATATTACTGTTTTTGTTTGTATTTTTAATCAAATAAATGCAGCCTTGGTGAGCAGAAGAGACTTCTCCTAAAAAATGTTTGTATAATATATATATATATATATATATATGTTTGTATAATATATATATATATATATATATATATATATATATATATATATATATATATATATATGTTTGTATAATATATATATATATATATATATATATATATATATATATATATATATATATATATATATATAAATATAGCTGCGAGCAGCGATGGAGGGCCAAAGCCGGCGGTACCGCCACCCCGGTGCCTTTAGGTAACTAAAGGCACCGGGGTTGCGGTGCCACCGGCTTGGGCCCGTAATCGCTGCTCGCAGCTATATTTAACCTTGTTTTCGCATGGGCCCGGTTGAAGTCTATTTTTTTCTGTAGCCACTCCGAAGTCCGAAGTCTTTTGCATTTTACAACGGGTGAATGTCCAGTTGTCACTGGTGATTGTCGTTTGAACCTTTCTGGATCCGCCAACAAATTGATAAGTTTAATTATATCAAGTGCTGTGAGAAAAGGCTATAAATCTCCACCTCCAACATCCTCACACGCAATATAGCCTACTAGCTGAGACACCTTCTTTATGTCTACAGATGTGACGTAATGACGCAAAGACATGCTCGAATTTCCTGTGGAAATCCACCAGTACCACTGGAATTAAAAACATTATTACAAGCTTAACGTTGTGAATCTAGCTAAGGCAAGCAGATAGTTTTGAACACTGGCTGGTTATGTACTTGCTCAAAATTTTATTTAGAAAAAATACATTTATTTATTTATTTGTAATTTTTAACCCCAAAAAGTTACAGAATGCAGCTTTAAATAAAAATATAAAGTTATGAAATTGCCCGTAGCCAAATCGATTAGGTAATAAATGAACAAGACCAAAAATTGCCTGTTTGATATACCCAAAATGAATTATACCTCATGTTTAAACACTATCTACATAAGAGCCTGAAGGACTGGCCAAGATAAAGCTGTTTAGGCGGGTCCATGAGCGCTGAACGGCCACGCTGACGGTCTGGAGCTCACATCTCCGAAAACATTTAAAAATAAAAATAAAATATAGCTGCGAGCAGCGATTGCGGGCCCAAGCCGGTGGCACCGCCACCCTGGTGCCTTTAGTTACACTAAAGCCACCAGGGTGGCGGTGTCACCGGCTTGGGCCTGCAATCGCTGCTTGCAGCTATATTTACATGTGTGTGTAACAAAAAATAAATAAATAAATAAATAAAAATATAGATATATATAGATACAATAGGCCAACCTGACTTTGAACACAAGAGGGCAGTATAGCACTATGAATGACATCATTTATTTATTTTTTGGACTAAAAAAACATTCTGGATGTTTTTAAACTTAAACAATTATTAAATTGAAAAAAAAGAATAAAATGGGTTTAGTTCTGATATTTGTATAATTTTATATAGAAATAAATGGTGTATAATTACATTTTTAGAAGATAGGTTTTTAGTGTTTCCTTTTTTGACATTACTTTAATCCCTCGCCATAGCAAAACCGTTTGAGATATTTAATATCTGTTTACAATTTAGCATCTTTAATGTATTTTCATCATGTTGAAAAAGTTTGGTGGGAATAAAATAAACCACTTAAGAGTAGTGGGTAAAAAAAACAGAGGCTGATTTTGCAAAGAAATCCACATTCAAACCAAAATATCTGACTTCCTGTTACTCAGAGCTAATTACTGTAAATTAGAAAATTGTCCGGCTCGATGAGACCAATATGTGTACTGATTTTTGTGACTGTACATAAAATTAACCCCCTCACTTTTGTCAAAAGCATTTAGAAAGTGACACACATCCTGCTGCCAGTTGGTGGCGCTATAACATTGACTCACAATAGTTACATACATGTGATCGGCCTCTTACCACGAACACACTGCTGAAGTTTCATCAAGATCAGCCAAACCGTTCGAGATATCAAAAATCCGTCCGCAATGTAGCATCCTCAATGTCTTGACTTCATGCTGACCGAGTTTGGAGTCGAGTGGATGAATTCTCTAGGAGGAGTACATCAAATTCCACAGCATGTGTTTTTCAAACAACCCATAATAGCCGACTTCCGGAGCTAATAACTTAGAGTGCGGAAGTTGTTCGGCCCGATGAGATCTATATGTGTACCGAGTTTCATATTAATTCATGCAAGCTTGTTTGATATATGGACCAAGTTTTCAGAACGTGTTCAAGGGGGCGCTGTTGAGCCCCCCTGCCATGCCCGGGTACCAGCTTCAGCCCGGCCCTGATGGCCGCGGGTTCTGACCTGTGTGCAAAGTTTCAAGAGTTTTTGAGCATGTTAAGGGCCCCAAAAGCCCCTGAAACCTTGAAAAACAAAGATTAAATGGAATAGACAAATCCACACACACAGACACACAGAGAGAGAGAGAAAATTCTCCAGAAAATCCTCATTCAAACCAAAATATCTGACTTCCTGTTGGTTGGAGCTAATGACTATAAATTAGAAAGTTGTCTGGTTTGATGAGAACAATATACGTACCAAGTTTTGTGATTCTAGGAAAAACGAAGCCCCCATTTTTGACTAAAGGTGGCGCTACTGAGCCATTCCACCACGCCCGTTTCTGAAACTTTGCACATGTCTACTGGCTAATAAATGTGATGTGTCTGTCGAGTTTCATCCAATTTCAAGCATGCTAAGAGTCTCAAAAGCATCAAAAAAGAATATTAAAGTTTGATGCGTTGCCATGGCAACAGTATCTAAGATATCAATAATCCTTTCACAGGTCTACATCTGCCGTGTGTCTACATTATACACATAAAGTTTGAAGCAAATCGGGTAAAAATAAGAGGGTGATTTCAAAGCATTTTGAAAGTGGCAAACTTCCTGCTGCCAGTTGGTGGCGCTATAACTTTGACTCACAATAGTCACATCCATGTGATCGGCCTCTTACAACGAACACACTGCTTCATCAAGTTTCATCAAGATCAGTTAATGTATGCAGAAGTTATAACACACTTCCTGTGTCCCATTATTCGCCATAAATTCGTTTCCTCGTCACGGCCAAACCGTTCGAGATATCAAAAATCTGTTCGCAAGAATTCATCCTCAATGTCTTGACTTCATTCACACCGAGTTTGGTGGCGATCGGATGAATTCCCTAGGAGGAGTATTTCACATTCCATTGTATGCGTTTTCCAAACAACGTATAATAACCGACTTCCTGTTGGGCTTTTGTAAAACTTAGAGCACGAAAGTTGTTCGGCCCGATGAGATCTATATGTGTACTGAGTTTCATATTATTACATGCAAGCGTGTTTGATTTATGGACCAAGTTTTCGGACACCATTCCAGGGGGCGCTGTCGAGCCCCCCTGCCACGCCCGGGTACCAGCTTCAGTCCGGCCCTGATGGCCGCGGGTTCTGACGTGTGTGCAAAATTTCAAGAGTTTTTGAGCATGTTAAGGGCCCCAAAAGTGGCAAAAAGGCAAAAAACAAAAATGCAAAAAAAAAAAAAAAAAAAAATCCTTCCGGAAACAATAGGGCCTTTGCCCTTTCAGGGCTTGGGCCCTAAATATGCGCTATATGTTTATATACAAGTCGCATATTTGAAGTCTAAATAACTACATTCTCGCCTAAAAAACACTTAAAACTACATTCCATGACACAAAAACAGTAGTATTTGTAAAATTATGGTGGTTTGCTCATTGACAGTTTACCACTGCTTAAGTCATGCAGGTTGGCACAAATAAAATGTACATAATTGATGCGGTTTAAATACAGGCTCCACATCCTTTGGATTCACATTGGGTACATTTCTGTTACTGCCACAGGGCAGCACATAATAATGCTTACCATTACACTCATAAGTTTCTTGTATTCTGTGAGCTACTGGAGACCCAGCATGAGACGTACTTATACCACTAAAAGGAAAAAAGAAAACCACTGGAAGGACTGTTGTATTAAATATTAGTTTAAAAATTAATTTGTTGTATTAATTTGTCTTGTCAATCAGTTATTCTAACCTCAGTTGCACCCTTGTCAACACCGTCAGTTTGTCAACTCTGCATATTTTTGTGTCCCTTTTAAAATAATTTGATAAATTCATGACATATCACTTTATTCTATAAAACCTATTTAGTTTGAATTCAATTTTAATACATATTTTATGGTTTGTTATCTTAAATTTACATTGCATCAGTTTTGAAAAGATCAAGAACACCTTTTTTGAAGCTTTGTCAATGACCCATTTAACAACGTCAATATTCACATTTATTGTGTTAAAATATTAAAACATCAACTGAACTATATATGTCTGATTTACCTATGAACATTGGTTATATAGGTTTAATATTAAAAAGAGGACAGAGAATTAAGGTATTTAGGAACTGGATTGTTCATTATAACCCATATGTAGAGAATGCATTTTTCACTTAACTCCTTTATGGAACAGCATTATTACATAACTGAAGACTTTATACTTTTGTTGGATAGATCAAATTACAATAGCATGCTTTTTAATGTGTCTGACAGAGTTGACAAATTAAGCCATGAATTGTATAATATAAATTTTTGAAAACATTTAAAAAAAAATTCACATACATGGTTCATTAGCAGAGACCTTTAAATAGGTTTATAATAATGTATTAAATCATAAAAACTAACTTCTAAAACATGTTTTGGCCCTTATCTCAGTGATTTTTAAAATGGGGCTCCATTTGGTTTCTGTGACAGCACGAAAATGGTTTGCTCGGTTTTTGTTTGCTTGATTTGAGCATCCAGACCAGCCCAAATTATAAACAGACCCTATTTGAGACCGTGGTAGACTCTTCTGCAGAACCACTACATCTTCAAATGAAGTAGTTAAATTATTAAAACAATGCAAAGAGATTGACAAACTATTTTTATTTTTCATGAATTGCACAGAATTTAGTCAAGAACAGTTATGGGACCAAGCAACACTGTGTTGGACTCTGTTGTATCTGAAAGAAAAAAAAGAAAAGAAAAAAATGGTCAGAGCCAATGGTATTCATAGAATTCATTGAAAGGTAGCAAGGAGCAGGGGTGAAATGTAGAAAATAAGAGTTTTCCATGGTTATGGTTGTAGATTAGCAAAGTGTATGCAGAAAGAGGTGCATCTTCCACTGCTTCTTGGAAGTTATAATGGTCTCAACAGAAAACTGAAGAAACTGTATACAACACATGGTACTGTCTTTTGTTGGCATGATGTGGCCTAGGTTAAAGCTTACCTCTACTGACTGACCTTTTTGGTAGTCTACTCCATTTTCCAATATGTTTCTGGTTGATGACATCACAAGTATTCTCACAGCATTCACAAACCTCATCCTTACCATCCACACTGAGCCACCTTCAGAAAGCAACAAGTCAACTTTAGTCAGAAGACATAAAATATCAGAGATGTGATCTAATGCAAATTCTGAATTTTAGTTTTCTTATACCCTTAGGTTGACATATACAAATCACTTATACCCGTTTCCAGAATAGGTACAGGCCTTGTTCATGATATTCAACTCCATTTCAACAATCTTCAGCTGGCATGTAATATAGATCTATAGAATAAACATTTATTAATTTGTGTTCATTTAGAATACTTGTTTTTTAATCCAAAGCAACTTACAAATGAGAAGGGACAGGTCCTAACTAAAGTAACAGGAAAAATATGTCGTACTTCTCTCAAAACACTGTTCTATAACACTGAAGAGTGAAATGTTTAGTTTATATAGGACTCACAGCATTTCGGTGGTCTTCGTGGAAACGGAAAGCATCCATCTGCATCTGAAGCACATGATTTAATTTTCTGGGCATGAAACGGGCACTAGAGTCTGGCACTTTAGAGTCGACAAGACATCTACCACATAAGGGATAGAAATTAAATTTGTTAACATATAAATACAAATATTAGTTAATCATGTCATTAAAACATCATGCCACACTGATGATTTTTCTTAAGTTTTACAGCACCTCATGAGTGGTAATATTGCAAAGTACATGTGCAATTCAGTTAAATTCAAACAGATGCAACCATTCCAAAAATATAACAATGATGAATGAACTATTCAGTCAACATTTAATTGAAAAGAATGGTTTACAGGCCAAAGATGTGTAAATTTGCTTATATCATCTTTTAACTGCACTGGAATCCCAAATCCCGACTGACCCATGGTTCTGAACGAACACGTAGCGTGGCACTGATGCGGCATTAGGCTCCAGAGTGACCACGCAACTGTCCATTACTAATCTGAAGGGAGCATGCTCAGCCATCAAGAAAGAAGCCTGAATATTCATCACATCCCCAAGGTGGTACACATAGGATGACCTTTTAGTCCTCCAATCATCTAAAAAGAAGAAAGGGGGGGGAATAAATAAATAGATAAATTAATAAATAAATAAAAACAGGAAAAACCCACTTTTAAATTGCATTTAATCCTAAACATACCATTCATAAGATGAAAGGAAAAACCAATCAATTCCAGAGCTGATGTGGTAGGCCAGGAAGGCTTCACATCAATACTGCTTACAAAGTGGGTCCTGAGATATACATCGTGGCAAATATACAGTAAGGCAGCAAGATAGCAGAACTGAAAATGTATAAATGACTATAACCATACAGATAAAGTCCATACCTTTTGTAGCGACATTCAATAGGAATAGAAGCGGTGCTTGTCCTTACAATACCGAAGCTGTTCTGCATAGGGGTGTAGATCAGTTGGTTTGAATAAACCAAATTATCTCCATCAATCTAAAAATTTAATTATATTAAAATACGAATATGCAGTCCTTTTCTTGACATACACTGACAAGCTGACTTAATATTCAACAATATTATTGATTTGCCTGCATTGACACCATTATATGAGAACTGAACTGAGCTGGATGATGGCATCTGTTTTACCCAGAGAGGCAGTATAGAGAAATTAATTAACTAACTTTTTTACAACAGAAAATAACTATCACTGAACTTACTTAAACAGGACTATGACACCATTTTCTTCTAGATCTGCAGTACAGCCGAAACTAACTTTGTTGCTTTATTTTCCTGTTATCATTGTGCTGCTTTGAAACAATCTGTATTGTAAAAAGTGCTACATAAATAAAAGTGATGACTTGTCAATGATATTTAACTTAATTGCCCTCAAAAAAGAACATGTGGATCAAAACACAACAAAACCAAACCAAACAAAAGAACTCTTACATACCGATAATTCAGAGCCGCACTGGTGCAAATCTGCTTTAATCACATATTCAGTATCACTGTACTGAGAGGCTTTGCAGCTCTTGGTTGAGCATGGTTGACCGAGGCTAAACTCTTCAGCAGTGACATGACGGCCGTTAGAGTGAAGGTCCGCTCTGATGAGCACAATCATGCTTCGCTCAGTGCAAAGCACCTGTGCAGGTGCAACTCTGCTGGAGGGCACGTCTGTACTATCATCTGTAGGATCCTCAGTCGGTAAAGATACGACTTTGTACTGTCTAGAATCTGGTCCTATCATTGGACCTTCCTTTAAATTACGAATGGCGCCTGCAACGCATATACTTAACATAACAATTGTCCCTATAAGTTTTCCATATGGCATCATCGTGACCGGAAGAACCTGCATACAAGCAAAGCAGAAAATTAGAATTCTCATTTAGGTGCATTTTAAGGGAGCCTATCTATTCAATTACGCAGTTGTTCTTAATTGATTCTTAATTGATAATTAATTTTGATTCGACCCAGTAATCTTTTGAATTCATTCACTAAAATTTAAAAAAATAAAAATAATTTTGTGACTCTTTCTGTAGGTTTAGGCCCTACGTCGGCGGCATGTTAGGCTAGTGTTTTTATATGCAAGTAAGGTTAATAAATTAATCACTGGCCAAAACAAGTGCACCAATAATTGCCATGGTTACAGTGTTATGGGTAGTTTGTGGTCTCAAACTATTTTTATTTTGAGTAAATCATGCTGCCACCTTAGGCGAGCAGATGCTTTTGATGACTTATGTTGTCAAACTCAGCCATTTTTATATATATATATACACACACACATACATACATATACACACACACACTGCTTAATCATTCTTTTTGTTGAGAACTGCCATTAAAACTTTTTTTTTGAACAATGACTTTGACAGTCTTTACTATAACCCATGGAATATCTACCACAGGCATTCTTCGCCAAAACAACTCCCTTTGAGAATAGCCTGAACAATAAATGCAATTAACAGACATTTTCAGAATCTAATTTAAACACCACCTTTATCTAATGTGCTGCACCAACCTTAGTTGTGGTGTATCAGGATTTAAAACAAGGTCTTCGTAGATTTCATTTTAATCTAAGCGATTTTAAAAATAGAAATCAATCAAATGAAATTAGTATTTCCAATTCTTTTATTCCATTTAAAAAAAATAAATATAATATAATATATAATATAATATAATATATATAAAAAACGACAATGAATGAAGACAGTGAAAAATATTTTTATTTCTGAAACTAAATCAGCGCAAAGGGTGAAACCACTCTTATGTCCTGTTTCCTGCTTGTGTGCTTTGTGAACTAGATTTTCCTCCACCTCAGTGAGATCGTTTCATCTTTGTCAGCATTCATATCCTTTGGTTCAGGAGTCCTTAGGAGGGTGATATATGTCAGCTGGCTCCTCTTCTGGTAGGGAAGGGCTTATACCAAATGTATGCAGTCCAGAGTCTTCCTCATTCTTAGAGGCATGAGTTGTGAAGAGTTTCTTAAAATCTGCAAGTTAAAATCAATTATTCCATGAACAAACATAAGTACCCCATCAAACAATGCTTCAATAAACAGAAATACTATGCCGTTTTGCACCTTCTTCTGGCAAGACTCTAGTCTTCCACATGACTTGATCAGACTCTTTTGTCTCTCCTTTTCTCTCTTCATAGTCATGGTCTTCATCTTCACCGTCATGGTCTTCATCTTCAAATTCACTGTCATGGTCTTCATCTTCACTGTCATATTCATCATCCTCTTCCAGCTTCTTGGATTCTGGTTCACTTTCCGTGATATTGGGTTGTTCAGTCGGTTCCCATGAGGGTGAAGGTGTTACACCACCCACTTGTTCTGTTGGAGACTTAATTTTAGGCTGCAGTTATCAGCAGTTAGAAGCATTTTAACTGCCATAACCTTTGTTAACTAAATTACCATGTTAATACTGAAGAGGTTCCAAAAGAAAATATAAAAACAAAAAAAAGGCCTCATTTATGAAACTTTGAAAATCCAGGAGGACAGTTTTTGGTCCATATAATGCAAAGATTACTACAAAGGTTTCGTAAACTTTAGATTACTGTGTTTATGTTAATGAATTAAAATAATTTTTAAAGGCACACTATGCAAGATTTGTACCTTAATATAACCGGTTCGAAAACATTTTGATGGTAAACAAACTCGTAGTAGGGCGAATCATCCCGATAGCAAAGTGTGTGTGGGGGGGGGGGACACCGCTGGCAAAACCAGCAATGCAAGTTTAAGAGGTGGCGCCCCGACTGATCTCACGAGAATCACGGCTTGCTTTATGGCACGACGTTTCATACATCAACAACATATGAAGCAGCCTCTATGGAAGACACTAGCATGCATTTCAGACGTGAATCATGGCAGAGTCGACGAAGAAAACGAAAACTTTGCGTGAGTGGTATTTACGACAGTAACATTAAATACAAGTACTCCGTTTGAGAAAAACGGACACTGCATAGTGTGCCTTTAAAAAAGGCATGCATGCACACTTTCCAAAAATGATCCCAGCCCATGAAACAATGTGAATCACGTACAGGAATGCTGTGGGATCTCCTGGGATTTCTCAGGTTTGGCTCCAAACTGGCCAAATGTCTAACAAAATTAGGCAATTAAAATTGTTAAGTCAAAAAATACAGACGACAAATAGTATTGCTGCTCAGAATAATATAAGTCTATAATAATAGGTGAAAACTGTCTACTTGGAGTTTTTCAATTATAACCAAATAGTTAAATGTGAAGAATTTCAGTTAAGTAATTGTTATATTTTACAGTAATGTTATCAAAATGCAATGTCATCAGTTTGCCTAAAGAACAAAACATTGATATTTTATGTACCATTTACACGCAAATGGGAACAGGTGTAAATATTTTGGTACCAACTAACGCTTTTAAAATAAAAATTCATGAACCCAAAAATTTATATTAGAATGGCCTTACAAACAATTTATACAAATTCATTCTGCTCATGTTTCATGAATGAGGCCCACTGCCTAAATAGCAGTTTGCAATCAGTTCACATTTTCCCAATTGTAGGCATAGGTAACTTCAAAGGCGGTGCCAAAAAAAAAACAAAAAAAAAACACTACTGTATGTCCTAGTTTTTGACCCAATTAAAGAGAGATTGTAACGTGTTGAATACAAACCCATCTCAGCAGTGACACCATTCTTCCATAGGCTACTATGAGGCATTGGTTTCTTATCTTTACTGAGAGAAGGGAGAGGAGGAACACCTTCCTTCACTCTAGGAGGAGCCAGAAAACCCATTTTGCTTTTCTTTGGAAAGATGGCCAATGGACCCACTGTTTTCTCCAGTTCCCACCCTATTGACACAGAGCCACATTTTTCAAAATGGTTAGTGCAAATATGCTTATCTGCAGTTTTAACGTCAACATATCAGCAGAGGCGGACAGAGTACACAGCTTCATTACTTGAGTAAAAGTACAGATACCCCTTGCTAAATTTTACTCAAGTACAAGTAAAAGTACTACAGTCAGATGTCTACTTAAGTAAAAGTACTTGTTTTTAAAAGTACTTGAGTATCAAGAGTACATTTTTTAAATATTGCATTACTACTGCCACAGTGCTTACATTGGTAAACACAGCAAACACTTAACTATCATTAACTTGTTCAGAAAATTGAAATAGTCTGGTGAGGTGGGGCCATGGGTTGGCACATTCCCGGGATGGACCTGCTGCGTCTTCATCCATTGTTTCGTCCATGGTTTCGTCTCTTATCTAAATCTGACAATGGAGTTGACTTTGGTGGAAAGCTGAAGGTGATTGCTGATAGGCTGTCCCAATCAGTGGCTCCTACACAATCCAATCACGTTTGAGAGGGAACCAACAAATTGAGGGTTTCCGAGATTTTTTTTTTTAGAAGTAGTAACGGGTACTCACGGTTATGGATAGAAATGTAGTGGAGTAAAGAGTACAATATTTGCCTCTCAAATGTACTTGAGTAAAGTCATGAGTACTCCCCAAAAATGATACTTGAGTAAAGTACAGATCCCTCAAAATTGTACTTAAGTACTGTACTCAAGTAAATGTACTCCGTTACTGTCCGGCTCTGCATATCAGCTTTAAAATACAGTTTAAATGACTTGCTCTTTAAGATAAATTACACCAAGACAAAATCACCAGACCTGGGAGTGCTTACCCACTGAACCAGTTCCCTCATCCTCCTCCTGTGGGAGAATTAAGTTCCTCCAAGAGGGAATAGGCTCACTATCTGTTAGCAAGGAACTGAAATAACTTCCAGAATCCTCTTGAATTCTGGGCTGGAATTTGTTGGGCTTTGGGGAAGATGAGTTCTGGTCTGGTCTGGGAGCAGGTGGCGGCCGAGATTGTTGCAGTGTGGATTGGAAGGATGGAGCATACGCTTTTGTTCCTTGGCAGCTGTAACAAGCCCAGTCATCTCCATCTGCAGCCTTCCAGCTTAAAGATTAAAGAGGGGAGTGAGAGAAACTTGAGGTTGGTTCCCCAAAGAAATAATATTGTAGAAAATACAGTTTGCATGGCGAGAATCAATGATTAAATGTAAAACTTTACTAAACAATAGAAAAATGGGAAAGAAAGAGAAAAGAAAGCAAAGCTTCACACCTTCCATCAATAAAAGAGCATGCTTTATGAAAGGGGTTAACTGCATCCATTACAGGGTAAGCTTGAAGATTACAGGTGATGTACATCTGCACAACAAAATGAGAAGTATGTTCATTTGAAGAATTAATAATCAGAATTCAATGTGTACAAGTTTTTTTTCCCATCCAATATTATTAACATAAGCAAAAATAACAAACCCTCCATCACCATTTTATAATGTTTTGGGCTCGAGAACATGTTTTCATGGGAATACACTATATACACCTCTGGCCTCGTCTCTTGGTGGAACTTGAAGGCATCCAGCTGGAGTTGAAGTTTGCCATTTTGGCTTCTGGGCAGGAAACGAGACTTTGAGCCTGTTATCAGTCCATCCATCAGACAACTAATTGGGGAGGGGGAAAATTAAAAATGTATTTATCGACACTTTTTATAACCAATACAGTTTTTGCATATTTATGTGCCCAATAACCAATAAACAGACCTGATATATTATTTGTTTTCAACAGTTATAACAGCACTGAACAGAACAAAACTGTTAACACTTTTCTCTATACTGTAAATTCTGTAATTTCACTCCCTCCTTCCATAAATAAAACGCTTCTACATCAATAAATAAAGGGGTCCGAAAGGGTGCAAAAAAAGGGTGCAAAAAAGTGTTTTCAAATGGAGAACAAATGACAGGCGAGTCTATAAACTACAGTTTTAAAAGGTTTGTTTTTAGTAGAATAAAGAGTGAAAAGAAAGGAATATTAGTACACATACATTTGTTGGAATATGCTTGCATTGTAATTGCGATTTGATGTATTCACTGTTTTATTTATTTACTGAGTCCATCTCATCTGGCATGCAATCAGAATTAATGTTTTTGTCCGTCTAGATTAATGCTGCATTTTACGCCATGTCGTAATTATTGTAGTCGAAATGAAAATGTGATGTCTCTATGGCAAAAAGTGTCTGAAATCACCCCTTATACCCTTAAATAGGGCACTACTTGAAGGGACAGCCATTTGTAGTGGTGTCCAAAACCATAGTGGATAGAGTGCACTCATTCAATTCCACAATAACGTGTGTTCAACCAATGTACGCTCAATGGCTAGAGATTACCCATTATGCACTGCAAGTCGCACACCAAATGAATTCCCGTGTCTGACAAGATGACGCCCGCAGCTGAATTATTCATCCATTTTTCAATTCGCTGGTCCAATGTGGCTACAGCATTATCTCATTCAGGTATACATTCCTTTTTAATTTATTAATAACTTTTAACTTTTATACATAGTTTCCATGACAGTTCAAGATAAATCTTTCCATCTTATTACTGGAGTTATCATTGGTGTATGACCAACTGCTTTCACGTGGTTGTAGAGCTCAATTACAGCTCGTAAGATGAGAATTTTCTGATGAGAGATGAGATGAGACCTCTACTTGTACCACGTGACTGCTTCAGATTCATTTAGGTGTTGATAATAGGTCTGTTCAACTTGAAGTGGCACTCCACAGACCGATCTGTATATGGCAAAGTACCACGAGAGTGATTAGATAGTAGACGGCTCCATATGCTTTTAAATCGCTCTCACGGTACTTTGACATGTCGAACTTCATGTCGAACACCTGCTATCAATGCCTAAATGAATCTGCAGCAGTCAGGTGGTACAAGTAGAAGGTCTCTGAAAATTCTCACCTTACAAGCTGTAATTATGAGCTCTACAAATTTTACAAATTGAAATCTCAATTACAACATGGCGTGAACACAATGAAATACCTGCTGACAGAGCGCTGTTTTTATGCGTTTACGAAGAACTTCTCGCAGAGATAGATTGATACATAGCTGTAGTTATTTAGATGTTTATTAGCAAAGTAAAGTTATATATTTGTAAATGTTAATGTAATTTAGGGACTTTTAAACAAGTGGATTTGGATACAATCCGCATTTGATGGGGCATTCATGTCTGAACGGCATTATGAATGCAACTTTATGAGACATAAGCATTACTGCCTTCACGTGCAATCAGAAATTTCCTATTTTCCACTTCTGAAGGCGTGATTACGAGCACGTCACATTCAAGTGCTGCGTTGTCTGAAATAACAGGAACCATGGAGGACACCAGGTTTATTATTGCCAATTAATTGGGAAAGTATAATTAAAGTCTAATTTAACCTCATTCATTGACAACCATAGCTATATTCAGCTGACGATTATGGAATTTCAGACAAATACAAGCTATTTTCACTGTGTATAACACATACAATATGCTTCAAATGATTATTCATACATGTAAATATGCACTACTTTAAAAGACAAGGCGATGTAACGGTTGGGGAAAAAACTGATAAAATAAAAACAGCCGTTTCTCGTTCATCGTTCTCCCCTCCGCTATGTTTAAAGTTTGTGGCCCACCCATCTCAGGAACTTATGCTGCCTTCACGTGCTATCAGAAATTTCCTACTGACTGAAGTCGTGATTACGAGCTCATCACAAATCAAGTGCATTGTTGTTGGAAAGAGCAGGAATAAATGAACACAGACAGGCGGCGTGCACTACATAGCTGGTTGTTATTCATACTGAGCATTCGATTTAGGCAAGTAGTTTTCTTAAGATTACATAGAGTTACACATCTAGGTATGTACATGACGATTTGTTTTGTTTGTTTTTCTCTTATATAGTGTAATAAATTATTGTCTTGTAATGATGAATTCTCCTGATAAATCCCCTGAAACAAAATATAATAATGTGACAGACAGGAAATTTATGGACAATCTTTTAGTTGAATATCTGCAAAGAGACCACACCAGGAAAGCCTGCAAAGCTGAGAAGGAAGAGAAAGCGCTTGCGAGGGCCTCCTGCTAAGACGCGACTTCCACGAAATGGACTGATCTACCGAGGCCAACAATTAATAAAAGGGATTATACAAGTTGAAAAATTGAGTAAAAAGTTAAAGAAAACGGTGAAAGCTTTTATGACTGAATTTGAATTAGACTGCCCAAATAGTGAAATGTTTTGATTTTCAAGACAAGCTTGAACTGCAAGCTGAAGGGTCATTGTTTAAAAATAATGTGTACGTAGGTTTCACAGTATGTCCGTTGTTGAAACCCCATGCATCCTTGAAAAGAAACGTTCAACATCTTTTGCCCCTAACAGTAAAAGGTGAAAGGCGGGTCTCAACTTTTGATAGAAAAACCACTAAATAAGCTTTTATGCTTGTGCTGCATAGAATAAGTGTGAAGAAGTATTTGAATGTGCTTTTTGCAAGCTTGTGTGAAATAAGGACCAGTATGAGTCCAATTATTTACCTTATAAGGGAATGGCTGCACTATAATGATAGCCCATAGCTGTAAGATGGCCCTATAACGAGAATGGTATAAAAGGCTTCCTTGCCTGCTTCTCTGGTCTGCATTTCGGGTGATGACTAATACGCATTTATGCTATTTTTGCCTTTGGAATTTGTCTTTGTTTTATTCTGAACTTTTTAATAAAACAAAATCATGTTGTGGTGATTCGTCAAACTTTAAACAAGTCTCAGAGTAATATTTCCCTAGTATTTCATGATTGTTGTAGTGGAATCTTAATATTAGCAAACACCCAGTCAAGTCAAGTCAAGTCATCTTCATTTATAGCGTTTTTTAACAATGTAGATTGTTCCAAAGCGGCTTTACATTGATAATAGGAAATTAAAGTAACAGATTGTTCTGGCTTTATAGCAGCTCTAGAATAAAGTTATTGTCCAGCTAAAGTTAGTTTGATTGATTCACTTCCGTCACAATGATCTTTAGTTATTAACTTAGGGGCCGCTAACACGACACCGCTTTAACAGAAAACTCTTAAGTTCTTTCTGCGCAAACTTCAAAAACGCGAACCAGTGAGAACGCAGATGGCATGCACATGCACATAACAAGTTCAGTCTATAGGTATGCGTGTTTGAATACGTGTGTAGGCGTGTAGTCCTTCCCTACAAATCAACCCTCAACATACTACTTGTCTGGCCTTAATTTATAATACAGAATTTATCGCTTCTGCATAGCCACGCGAACCGGAATTATCCCGACAATGCTTTATCTGTAGAGAGGTAAAGGGAGGGGAGGCCTTCACAGAGGAGATACTAGTTGACATTTCAGGACTGCGTTGTCATCGCGTCCAGGCGCAGGTCCTTCATCAGATCTGGATACAGCCTGGATCCGGATACAGCCTGGATCCGGCGGACTGCAGTAAACCTCAGGATAAACAGAGAGACTAATATTAGCGTAGACAGCATTCTTCTTATGTAACGAGTACATCAGGATTTATGGGAAGTATTCCCGGTTCCGGCTGACCTAATCTATGCTGCCTAACATTGAATTATAAAAGTCTATAATGTGTTGTGTATGCTAGGTCAAAGAGATGTGTTTTTAGTCTAGCTTTGAACTGACAGAGTGTGTCTGCTTCCCGGACAATGTTAGGAAGACTGTTCCAAAGGTGCTAAATAGGAAAAGGATCTACCGCCAGCAGTCGATTTTGATATTCTAGGTATTATCAACTGGCCGGAATTTTGAGATCGCAATAGACGTGAAGGTCTATAATGCGTTAAGAGCTCGCTAAAGTTCTGGGGAGCTAAACCATTTAGTGCTTTGTAAATTGTAAGTAATCAGCAATATTTTAAAATGTATACAATGTTTAATAGTGAGCCAATGCAGTGTTGACAGAACTGGGCTAATATGGTCTAGTACTATACTGGTTCTAGTAAGAACTCTAGCTGCTGCGTTTTGGACCAGCTGTAATTTGTTTATTAAGCGTGCAGGGCAACCACCCATAATAGCATTACAATAAGCTAGTCTTGATGTCATGAACGCATGGACTAATTGTTCTGCACTTGTCAATGAGCATATGACGCAATTTAGATATATTTTTAAAGGGACAGTGTAGTTTTTAAAGTATTTTATTATCTAAAATCAATATTTTTATTCATAAATATGTCCTCAATGGTGTACAAATACCTCTGCCAATGATCTGACTTATCCTCGTAAACGAAGAATTTATTATCTTTATGTACATGGGACGGGTAGGTCCACGGAGGCTTCCATGTCGTTCCACCATCTTGAAAAACTATAATAGCAGAGAGGGACAAAAAAAAAAAAAAAAAAAAATACTAGGCCAACGCGTTTCCACAACGCGTTTTCGTTCAGAGCCAGAAAGCAGCTGAACCGGACAAGAAGATTGAGACGCTTTTCACTGCCCCGGCAAGTTTAAAAGGCTGCACTGCATGGTTATTTATAATGGAGGACCATACTTATGTGGAGCCACAGGACCGGAGATTGCAAAAAACAAGGGTTAATGTCGGGATAGCTTTTTCCAAGTGGAAAGTTGATGCAGGAGAAAGCTTTCAAAAGAGACGCTGAACTTGCCTTCTTCAACAGGTAAGTCAATGTTACGGTCTAAATTACAAGCTTTTTTTTCCATTGCTTGGTCGCTTCTCTGCCTTTGAAAACTTTCAATTCAATCCGTTTGTCCGTTGTGTCAAGTTGCAGTTTGTTTGAAACAACAAACCTGTTCACCCGAAGGAAAACTCGAAGTGCTATTAGAAGACATCCTATCATAGCTTTTTGGTACATAACGGCTACCGTAGAAGCAACACGCATTTGAAAAACCGAGACGCTGTAGAGCACTATTCGTTTGAATGCAAAATACAATTTCACCACTAGATGGGAGAAATTCCTACACATTGTCCCTTTAGGATAGAAAAATGCGGTTTTACAGATACTAGACACGTGACTTTCAAATTAAAGATTGGTATCAAAGAGTAGACCCAGGATCCCAATTGACGACGAAGACTTAACAGAGCAGCCATGAAGTGTTAGACAGTATTCTAGATTACTACGTGAGGAAGTTTTTTGTCCAATAATTTGAATCTCTTTTTTCAGAATTAAGTAGTAGGAAATTAATAGTCATCCAATTTTTTATATCACCTATGCATTCCATTAATTTTGTGCATTGGTAAGTTTCGTCAGGGCGTGAAAAAATATAAAGCTGAGTATCATCAGCATAACAGTGAAAACTAATTCCATGCTTCCTAATGATATCTCCCAAGGGTAGCATATACATAGTGAAAAGCAACGGTCTTAGTACTGAGCCTTGTGGTACGCCATACTGAACTTGTGATCGATGAGACATCTCTTCATTTACTGCTACAAACTGATAACGGTCAGATAAGCATGATTTAAACCAAGCTAATGCAATTCCACTAATGCCAATATAATTTTCGAGTCCATTTAAAATAATGTTGTGGTCAATAGTATCAAATGCAGCACTAAGATCGAGTAACACTAATAGAGATACAACCACGATCGGATAAGAGCAAATCATTTTTTAACTTTAATGAGCGCAGTCTCAGTACTATGGTACGGTCTAAATCCTGACTGAAAATCCTTGCAGATATAATTTCTTTCTAAAAAGGAGCATAGTTGTGAGGATACCGCATTTTCTAGCATCTTTGACAGAAAAGGTAGATTGGAGATCGGCCTGTAATTGACTAATTCTGTACGATCAAGTTGCGTTTTTTTAAAGGGGTCATATAATGGTACATGCACTTTTACAAGTTGATTGCACTGAAATGTCTGTTGGCAGTGCCTGTACACAACCATCCTATCATGATTAAAATCCATCCAGTGGTTTTGTTTTAATCTCCATATATGTTTGACCATCTATGAAATCAAGCCGTTCGATATTGTGACGTCATAAGATCGTACGCCCCTCCCGCGATTGTGATTGACAGCCGTGTTTCAACACAAGACCCGCCCTGAGCAAGCTGTGACAGCCGTCCATAGTAGTCCGCCATTGTTGATATGCTGGAGTAGAATGGCGTCTACGCGATTGTGGTGTTCTGTTCTTAGATGTAATAAGGAACACAGCAGTCATTTGGAAGTTCCTAAATCCGAGCCGTTGAAGATGCAGTGGCTGAGTTTTGTTTTTGAAGCAATATGCCCAAAGGATTGACGCGGGGATTCCCTCACGGGGATTCCCCACGATCGTCCATGCTTTCATGTTTACGCGAATCATTTCACACCAGACAGCTTTACAAACGAGAAAAAACGGATCGGTACCAACGTGTTCCTGCTGAACCTCCAGAAGATGTGAGTGTAATGTTTTATTAACCTTTATATTAGTATTTATATTAATCTTTGCGAAATTTGCAAACCTTGCTGCAGGCTTCACAATGCGTCTAAGGTTTACACTCAGGGTACATTACGGCATGTTTTCTATGTACGACGTTCTCAATATAATTCATAATCACACGTTTATAACGAATAACACGTGGTTATTGTGTTAGATACGGTGTACACACAGAACAGAGGGGCGGGGTGAGCAAAGCTCATTAACATTTAAAGACACATGCACTGAAACGGCGTGCTGAAAACAGAGCTGTTTTTGACCAGGTAAAATTAGTGTTTTCTTACAATACTAATGAGAATTTTTAATTAAAGTATATTACAAACTTTTAATTTAGACCCTAAAGAATCATATTAGCTTGTACAAAAATGGCATTATATGACCCCTTTAACAAGCGGTTTAATCATAGCCAGCTTAAAAGTTTTTGGTACATATCCTAATGACAAAGATAAATTAATGATATTAAGAAGAGGATCTATGACCTCTGGAAGCATGTCTTTCAGTAGCTTAGTCGGTATAAGGTCTAACATACATGTTGTCGATTTAGATGATTTAACGAGTTTAACGAATTATTCCTCTTCTATAGTAAGGAATGAATCCAATTTTTCCTTGGGAGACTACAATGCACTGCCTGATGCGATACTGTAGACGGTTGCATAGTAATAATTTTCTCCCTGATGTTATCAATCTTATAAGTGAAGAAGTTCATAAAGTCATTACTGCTGTGCTGCTTGGAAACTTCTGGGCTTGAAGCTTTATTTTTTGTTAGTTTAGCCACTGTTTCAAATAAATACCTAGGGTTTTGTTTATTTTCTTCTAATAGGGTTGAAAAATAAGCAGATCTAGCATGCAATCGAGCTCTCTTTCCATGAAATGCGATATACCTCTAGTTTTGTTTTCTTCCAGTTGCGCTCCATTTTTCTGGCTGCTCTCTTAAGGGCCCGAGTGTGCTCGTTGTACCACGGCATTGGACTATTTTCTTTAAGCGCAACGGAGCAACTGTCTAAAATGCTGGAAAAGAGAGTTAAAAGTTCTTCTAAGCAATCTGGGACACTGAGATGATGAAACTGATCAGGAAGTTTATTAATAAAGCAATCTTTAGTGGGAGAAGTTATAGGTCTAACATTTGTAACACGGAGTCGGCTTTGTAGCCTTGGCTAAATGAAGTTTACACGAGACTAGATTATGATCTGAGATGTCATCGCTCTGCTGCAGAATTTCAACGGCATCAACATTGATTCCGTGTTATATTAGATCTAGAGTATGATTACGACAATGAGTAGGTCCTGACATGTTGTCTAACTCCAATAGAGTTAAGAATGTCTTTAAATGCCAATCCCAATGGGAACTGCGTTCCGGCACATCAGATAAATTAATAAATAAATAGATTCAAATCAAATCAAATCATTCTCATCAAATTCAATGATTCTCATCATTCATCAAATCAAAACTGAATACCACCCCCTGGCCTGCCTTCACAAACACGCTTCCCGATGTTACGTTCTCAGTTACGGTTCTCCTATCTGATTTAAGTGCACACCGGTTCACGCCTCCCCTCCCCGCTGAACGCCAGCGATTACTAATGCGTGAATGCACTCACGGTGGTTGAGCGCACTACAGTTAGTTTTAGGTTCGATATTCGCTGGACATTTGTTTTCCCATGTAATATATTTTATTATTTATTATTATATTATATTATATTATATTATATTATATTATATTATATATATTTATACCTGAGAATGCTTTGACGTGTTTCCACAGCGCTTGATGCCTAAGGGAACGTCTGCCAATTCCACCAACTGCGTTAAACGTAGACTATCATTTGTATAATTACTTTTAACATTTAAAAACAGACGTTTTCAAATTCCAAAGCTTGTAGATGGTTCCTATTGGCAATACTGACTTAGGCTACAGCTTTCCTGGTAGCCTTGAGTCAATTAACTGGTCTCAGAAATTTATTCATAAAACATAAATATAAGTTGAGCCGATGTTTACTTTCTTCACTGACACAGGTGAAAATGAAAAGACTATCAGTCAAAGTTCAGCTTTAGGAGGGGAAGAAATAGGGCAGGATAAGAAGACAGAAAAAGAAAGATGAAGATGAGAGCAGGTGTTGACAAATATCTAAAGCTATTTCTTATCTTTTTTTTTTTTTTTTTTGGCCTTCAAAGCCCTAAATTGCACATTTGTAGGTCAGAGAAATCAATTTTCTCGGGGGAGCATGCCCCCGAACCCCCCTACCTACCTCACATTTTAGTCAGTTTTGACTTCCCATTTTTATGTTTGAATTTAAATTGTGAAAAACAATGTTGTGTTCCATATCGTGGTGTTCAGCAATTTTAACATAGTATCGTCATATCAGTGTAAGATGTAGATGGACCAAAATAAAAACATTAAAATAAAGTATTAAATAAGTATTGTGCCACAGTGACACTCTTGTCCCAGAAAGTATTGCTATACCACAATACTCAATATGTTGTCCCACGTGAGTCATTTTTCCCTGTTGCACCTACACAAAATTTGAGGGTTCCCCCAGCTGCCAAATCCCACTTTAACCACTGTCTACATGTATATTGAAATCACCAACAATTATGACTTATCTGCAATCAGTACTAACTCTGATAGAAAGTCAGCAAATTCTTTGATAAAGTCTGTATGGTGCCCTGGTGGCCTGTATACAGTAGCCAGCACAAATCTCAAACGTGATTTATCATTTACACTACATATTGCTATATTAAGCACCAACACTTCAAAAGAATTATATTTGAAACTAGACTTAGTAATTCTAAAAATATTACTATAAATTACAGCATCTCCTCCCCCTTTGCCTTTCAGAAAAGGTTCATGTTTATAACCGTAATCTTGCGGGGTGGACTCATTTAAAGTAATGTAATTGTTTGGTTTTAGCCAGGTTTCTGTCAAACACAGCACATCTAGATTATAGTCTGTAATCATATCATTAACAATAAGTGCTTTTGAAGTAAGGGATCTAATATTCAGCAACCCAAGCTTTATCATTTGCTCATTTGTATTATCTGTTTTTTATTTGTTGAGCATCAATCAAATGTTTACCCTTAGATGGGTTTGGAAGGTTTTTGTATATCCTAATTCGGGGAACAGACGCAGTCTCTATATGATGATATCTAGGTGAAAGAGGCTCTATGTGATGGGATTTATCTGACCTTGGTGACATGAGACCGCTAGCAGACGGTGCTTCCTGACCTGAGCCCCAATTCATGCTTGAGCTCTAAGAAAATGTGCCATATTACTAGAGAGAAGAGCAGCACCATCCCAGGAGGGATGAATACCATCTCTTTTCAACAGGTCAGGTCTGCCCCAAAAACTTTTCCAATTGTCTATGAATTCTATATTATTTTGCGGCCACTTAGACAACCAGCCATTGAGTGAGGACAATTTACTAAGTATCTCATCACTCTTGCGAACAGGAAGGGGGCCAGAGCAAATTACAGTGCCTGACATCGTACTTGAGTTCACACACACCTCTTTAACATTAATTTGAAGTTGAACGGAGTTGAACATCAATAGTGCCTACGTGAATATAATAATCTTAGAAAATGTATGATTTAAATTTGCTTTCATGTCAGGCGCTCTGGCTCCCAGCAAACATGTGACTATGGTGGCTGGTGTCTCTATTTTCATGTTCCGTGTAATATAATCGCCAATAACTAGGGCACATTCAACAAGATTCTCAGTGGGTGTTTCACTGAGTAGGGAGAATCTGTTTGAAGTTGTAATCGGAACGGAAGAGCGGTGTTTTGTCCCGCGACTACAACACCTCAACGTCACCCAATTGCACTGCTGCACGGGCTCTACAGCCGGAACCGAACAATGTACAGAGTTCACTAAGCTAGTCGCATCCAAAGCAGTATCTAAAGCCCTTGCACTCTTACAATTAACCCTCTGAGGTCGACAAATGCGCCGGCGCGTTTTGCCGGATTTTCTTCACATTGTAGCACTATAAACTTAAATTACTCCGTCATTTATGGTCATACAGAAAAAAGAAATATAAAAAAAGAATCTGTGATATTTTTACTTTTGTATGTGTCCACTTACAATCAAATCAAAACATTGTGCTTTTGTAAAATAAAGAAAATAAACAGGGTGTTCGTTCTGCCTCTCCGTCGCGGTGAACTTTTTTTTCTTGAGCACGTCTATAAACTGAAACAAAACTCAGCGAATACTTGTCACACATTTATGAGCCATATACCTTTATAAACATTTAAGTGTGTACTTTTAAATGATCGGATTCAAACTGAAAACAAATATTCTCTGTTTAAGTAATTTGTATAAAACCAACAAGATGTCCAGCTTCTCAAACGCTTCCTAATTATTTTTAATTTGAACACGCCCACTCGCGCAAAAGATATTCACATGCAAATCTCCACATGGAACGCGAACGCGCTCATTACCTCAAAAACAAAACACCAAAACACTTCACAAGTCTCTGCTTTTCGTCGAGTTTGAAAGACGCGCCGTGAGCTTACATTGGAATTACCTCAGAAGAAGAAGAACGCGATTTGAAGACAAGAAAGATGTAAGGTAAGAAATTCTTACATATTAGTTTGTTATTGTTGCATAAATTTCACATTGCAGTTGAACTGTTGCTAGATATATGGTGAATATTATAATATTTAGACCTGTGTTTACTGTTACTGTGTTTGTGGATATCTGCTCAAATGTAGATATGTATATGGTAACCATAATGTTTTATATTTGAGCGCGATCGCGTTTGAATGTATCATATTTTGGATCGCGATCGCGTTTGAAAAGCACCAAACGGCTTCATGTTTTTACTATTATCTCATTTCATATCATAACGAATGGAAACATTTGAAGTAACATGATAATCAATATATTTTTCTCTAGCTTAGTTGTTACTGAAATATTTTGGAAGATTTATAGGCTGCTATGGTTATTGTTATTATTATTTTATGCAGCACTGCGCATAGCCTATGCCTACAAGGCACAACAAACCTGGTGTTCATTATATTATATATTGTTGGAAACATTTATGTGTGTGTATATATGTGTGTATTCTATGAATTTTAAAAAGCAATTTTAACCAGAAAAACCTAAAATGTATTCCCAAAATCGTGCAGGCCTATAGTTTCTCTTGATATCAGTATCTTCACTTTTTTTTCTTTTTTTTCAGGGCCCAGATGCCACTTCCTGCTGACTTCAACATTCACATGAGTCTCTGTACATGAACATGGTAAAGTGAAAATCAAACACCTTGGAAATGAAAGGTATGTACAATGTTTTTAGGAATGGCACAAAGGTCTCTGTCTTTGGATAATTGTTTTCAATGAGTGCTTTTTTGTCATTTGTTTTGTATCTTTGGATTATGTTGTGTTGTAAATAAATCCAAAAAATCTAAAAGCCATTCTTTTTTAAATCTCCTCATTCTTTGTGCAAGGTTGCTCAGAATGATAGGGCCTGATAGCTCCTAATAGGGCCGTTAGGGGAGGGTCTTTGTCTTTCTCAGGTGTGAAAAGCTTACATATTAATGAGCTCCCGCATAAAGCTTTTTCACACAAAACACGTCGTACAATTTTTAAATCAATATATTGTCTTATCTGAATGAGCAGTCAGGGTGATTTTCACATAGTTTTAGAGCAAATATTCTAGGCTACGTCATACAATTTTCAAAAGTCTTGTGAAGAAATAATCAGTATGGGTTTCATGACCTTATTTCAGTAAGATTTTTTTTTTTGTATTTTCACAAACCACGCATAAAATGTCATTATCTCAAAACAACAAACTTTTACACACATGCTGCTGATATATTATTGTAGCAGAGTTTGTGCTGAATACAGTGTAATTAGACTTTAGCCATGAAAATGTCACAAGTAACAGAAATAAGCACAAATGTCAGAGCATGTCAGAACACCTCCAAGGCCCAGAAAACACCTCAGACCCCAGAGGGTTAACCTCGATTAAAGCTTGGATGCATGTCTCTAGTTCTGAAATCTTCCCCGTCAGCTTAATTATCTCCCTGCATTTATCACATGTAAATACTATGGTGACAGAAGGATATGCTAAACATATTGCATGAAGTGCAAATAACAAGAGGAGAAGATGATGTGACTTACTCACCTAAGTTGAAATAAATAAATAAATAAATAAATAAATAAATAAATAAATAAATAAATAAATAAATAAAATAAAACACTAACAGGCTAGCGAATTACTAGCGTGTTGTGCTAGCAATAATGATTTAGATTGAAGCTAGCGTTATCAGGTTAATGTGTGATGTTGAGTAAGTTATATTTAGCAGTATAAACAAGGAATGATAGTAAATAATGATTCAAAACAAAAGATATACGAAGCTTACAGACGCAAACCGACGCAAACCAACGCAACAGCACCAGAAGCAATGAGGCAGACAGGAGCAATCAATGAGCAATCAACCTGTACCTTACATTTACCCAGTGCATGTAAAGTACAGGGGTAAGGGCAATATTTTGATTGCAGAAGATAATAGGAATGTTTTAGAATGATTTAGAGGTTACAGCGGTATAAAAATACAACATGGCACCCAACTGTTGGGGTATATTGCTAGTAAGTGAAATTAAAAAGACAGAAGTCCAAAAATAACACGTATAGCCGAAAAGCCCACAGACCACACAACCATGGTTAATGTTCATAAAACAGAGGAACTGAAACTGAACAGAGTTCACTCACAGAGTTCAAAGAAACTGAGTGAGACAATAGCATGCACAGGCTCAAGAGAAGAACTGTAAAGACAGACAATAACTCAAAGGCCCTCAGAGGAGGGCGAGTTAGTCTGAAAAGTAAACTGGTTTTAAGTGAACCCAAACACTTGCAAAAAATAGGGAGTTTTAAGTGAACCCAAACATTTGCAAAAAATAGGAAGGTTAAAGAATCATAGATTTGTGGAAGAGTTGCTTCACTTGCGTGACTAAGTTCTCGGTGCAGGATTTCAACACGGCCCGAACGCTGCTCCCTTTGGCTTGTTGTTGGTTGGCATTGGCCGCGCATGTCACAGGAAGTGCAAGCAGGCACTTCTAATAATCTAAAAGCGGCACAATCTTCAGTGCGCACAAACAGAACAATAGAAAGCTGATAGTGAGCCCAAACACTTAGAAAAGGGGGAGTGGGTCCAAACACTTAAATATGGACAGTCAAATGGTAACCATAGACTTAGTAGATAGTGAAACTGCGGGAGAGTTAGAATGGTTAGACTCCACAAAGTGCAAGTGCGGTTATGAAAACATACCCTGGGAGGAGGTCAGAGAGGCCACTCTAGAAATAAATTTCAGGGTAGGAGAAAGAGCAGAGGCTCCAACCCTCATCTACTCAGATAAAAGGCATACCAAATAGAAGTTGGACTACTTTTGCTGGAAGGGCTCTATAGACGAATCAGAAAAAGGCTTGTAGCGTCTGGACCAATCAGACACACAAATTATTCATTTTTTTAATGAATAATCCAGCAAACTCACTCTTCCAACAAAGGCCTGTGTAACTTCCCCCCAAAACTAACATCTCAAATGAAGCTAACACACTGGCAGAACGCAGTGTCCTGTTATAGAACACATTGAGACTGAGAAGAGTTTTACAACTAGGGCTGCAACAAACGATTATTTTGATAATCGATTAATCTAACGATTATTAGAACGATTAATCGACTATTCATCGATTATTTCGCCGACTAATCAGTACGTTTGGAACGATTATTCAGCCTTTTTCAATTAGTTAAAACACGGAGTTATACATATTCTAACTATAATATAAAAAAAGAAAATCACTTCAGCTTTTGAAATGGTTGTTTTAATGAACTTTGAGCAACGAAACAGGTCATTCTCTTTAAGTTTTCAGATTTCTGTCCAACTCAAATCACACACAAATGCTCTCTAAGCATTGTTTAAATATTCTGTTCTCTTTCAATAGAAAAAAATAAACAAAAAAAATTATCAGCTGCATTACAGACACACTTAAACTGCAAACAATTAATATAAGAATCTTTTTTTTTTTTTTTAATTGATATGACAATTGAGCTGAGCTGACAGAGACATTCTCATTCACCTTTTAATTTACAGTATAAAAAATTAACTGACATGATATTCTTCATAACATCTCCTTTTGTAAGTCTTCATGAATATGTAACAAAATACAGGCAAGGGATAAGACTGTAATAACGTTACCTAATAGAGCTACAATAATAAAAACAGCCCCGACTCCTAAGCTCGATCAAGCTTTATTCTATGCAAAAATGAATCATCACATTACTGTAATTATATTATTATTGTTAATATTATTGCTATTATTAGTAGTATTGCATTCTCTAAAAAGAGATTTACTGCTAGCTAGTTATTTAGCTTCAGCTGGAGAATATTAACCTCTCACCGGCTCGTCTCGTGCCGGGTTTTTCCTCTTTAAGTGTTTTAACATGCATGTTGTGCTCCCGTGAAAAGCAAGTTCCGCCTTGCATGTATTGCACACGACAGCATTCTTGGTTTGCAGTTTTGTGAAACTTTACACACCTTACTAGTTCGGATTCGTTTGCACTCCGTCATAATTCGAGCTGTGTTTTCTTCTACCGCAATAGCATTTGTAACGGCTGCATTACACTCTAGCGCTACAGCGCCGTAGCGGTCAAATCGCGATATTGCAGGCCCTTACATTAGGTCACGTGGGATCAAACGACTACTCGACAACAAAGATATTTGTCGACAATTGTCGACGTTGTCGACAATGTCGACTAATTGTTTCAGCCCTATTTACAACCCCAGAAGAAAATTCCAGAGAGCTGTGACTTAATTCTCATGAGGAGAAATAAACCCTGTTAATCCTATATATTCTATATATAACCACTTGAGAAATGTGTAAACATGTATCTAATTTTCCCATCTCATGATTTTCCTTTTATGTGGTTTGGCTTTTGTATTCTTGTAAACTCTATTGGGTTAATTTTTCAGACTTTGGATACTATGGTTAACCAAAATCATATATGTGGCATGTTTGGTCTCTATAAACTCCAATCTTCATTCCTGTTTTGTTAATTTACATTACATTCTGCTAACTTTGTGACGGATTCGTATTATAAGCATCATAAAGATTCTTGTGTTAAACATCCAATCAAATTACATGTTCAAAGGCCTGCTTGAACAATGGGTCATAAAGAAACTTCCCTCCAAAGGAAAACACTTCTTATTGGCTCTTACACCTCCAGAGGGTGTGACATCTTCACGCTTTAAAAGTCACTGATCACAAGATCAGCTCTCTCTTACTCTTTTCTGGAATGCTGATGTGAAGATGATGCTGAACTAGAAGTTTCTAAGGACCACCAAGCTTGTGCCAGGCTGCGGCCTTGTCTTTCCATTCACCAAAGATACTCTGACTACCACTGGTTCTCTCTCATCAAGACCACATCAGCAAAGATCAACTGGAGCCTCAACAAATTGCATCAGGACAATTTAATTCAAATGGGCGAGACATGCAAGTATCAAACTTAGTCTCATTATTTGATACATTAAGTATCCTTACCCCTTTTAAAGAAGGGCGTGTTAGAACTAAACTGATGGTTTGCTCAAGGTTGTTGATCTGCTGAATTTCAAACAATGCTATAACTTCTTGCTTTCCTGTATTCTGCTTCAGCTCTCTTTCCCTTGGTAAACTGTATGCATGTATGTGTGTGTGTATGTTAGAGTAGTTTAAGTGTTTAGCCTAGTTAATAAAATCTTGTTCAGGTCACACGTAAAGTGGTCCGTGTCTCAAGCTCATATCTGGAGTCACTAATCATATAGATCTTGACTATTTGCTCTTAGTAGTACTGTAAAGTAAGAAAGACATTTCCCATGCCCCAGAAATGTACATTTCTAAGAATTAATAAGCAATTAACACAGAGTGTTCACGGGACAAACAGGTTAATTGATTGTAATATTAATTGACAACATTAAGTTAATTATACTTACTGATCCAAATATTCATAAATCAATTATAACCAGTTATTATAGATTATTAATATTTCATAGAGATAATTTGCTACAGGCTCTATAATTTATAATATTAATTCTCAAGAGGAGAATGCTATGATCGAGCCTAATGCTCCACCCTATGAAAAGCCCGAAAGCCTTAAGGAGATATGAACCAGAAGGGGAAGAACTCCTCAGATTATATTTCACCAAAGGTGCCCGATCTAACTTAATTATTCTAAAAAGGACAATTACAGTTAGAAGAGACGGACGTTTTAATAAACGCCGCTAATAGGCATGTCAGCCATGGGGCCGGAGTAGCAGCAGCCTTCTCAAAACAGGCAGGTAAAAATTCCAGTACGAGTCAGATAGGTAAGTAGAACGTAGAAAAATCTCTCTAAAAGGTACAATATGCAAGATTTTCTGCTGCTAGAGGGTGCTACATTCCAGACAACAACGGCGTAGCTTGATGACGATGTGAAGGAGCGTGGAATCATGGGAACTGTCGTTTTCAACTCCACCGTGGATGTAAATCAGTCAGACGGGAATCGAAAAACCATGTTCATGGATGAGGTAAAGTTCTATTTTTATAAATGTTGCATTCAATGACATGCTTTTATTTCATTAAAATGAATTAACCGCAAGTAAAGTAAGGTTTAATACTAAATTAGTTATCATAGATGTTACTGTATTTGTCGAATTCATTATTGTGATAACGCTGCACAGTTTTACGTGTTCTAAACAATTGTTGTAAAAGTACACATACCCACATCATTTGCCAAAATACTGATTAATCTTTATGTATAACACATGCTATATGTAACGAAGTTCAGATGTTATGGGAAGGAGGCGGCAACCGGCGAACATTCATGACACATTTTAATGATAAAAATAAAAAATACAAAACGAAAGTAAAAGACAGCAGCCCCTCACGGACGACTGCTGTCACAATAAAACAAAACAACAAGTTCGGGCCTGTTCTCTCTCCCTCTTCACTGTCGTCGCTCCCCCTTTATGCTTCTGCTCCTCCGTGAGAGATACGAGACTGTTGCGTCCCGCAGGTGTCGCTCATCAGTAATCACGCCACCGGCCTCGTGCCGCTCTTACGGCCCTAAGCCTCGTCCTGCTCTTACGACCCTCAGCCTCGTCCTGCTCGCACGGCCCTCAGCCTCGTCCTGCTCGCCACACTATATTTATTTACATGGCCATAAACACCAGACGTGATAATGTCAATAAACTAAACACAAACCTAAAGCAATAATACCCGTACGTTGACGTTTATGGGACTTGTCTTTGTCGACAGAACCAGCTGCAATCGGTAAAGAATAATTGTGTTCCATAACGACTGCACGAAACAAGCTAACGTTTGTTGCTTGATAGACGCTACAACTACAACTTCCGCATTTGTCCAAGGCTCCACGCAGTACGAGCGGAAACCGGGGGTAACGCAGATATGACGCCATTGACTGGCAACTCCCAGCTCACACGCCCCGTTTCCTTGGTTAAAATTGCAATTTTCTCACGATTTAAAAATAGTTGGAAACATTTGGGATATTGTAAGTAATCAACTTGAAATTTATAACACTGGCCTTGTGATTTTGGGATATTTTAATGCAAAAATCTTACATATTGTACCTTTAACACCAGAGATATACACCTACAAAAAGTAGAGGTCAGGCCCGGGGTGGGTAATCGGGAGAATTTTTGGGCCGGTCGAGGAAATTTCTTCTTTTTCTTTTTTTTTCTTCCACATTTGTCACAGTTACATTAGGCTACACAGACTACCTAGACATTTTGATAGACAAAATTTGTGCTTGTGCTAGAGAGAATAAATACTGTATAATTAGTCATATGGCTTGACCCCAAAAAAACTCTAACAAAAGGTTTCTCAGTGGTTTACAGTAGTATCAAATGTACTTCAAAACATACTAAAAGTTTACCAAAGTTTGACTCCAAGAAAGGCCCCATTTTCAAAATGGTGGCCGTCAGGTCCTTAAAATGACCATTACTCCTTTTTATTCCTCCAAGACCAGGAATACTGGTGCCCGATACATGTTTGGGCCATGTAATATTCTAATTAGCATATTTTCATTATGGATAAGTGATAAGCATATTTATGCAAAAAATAAGTACAATTCCCTTAAGTAATTGCATATTTCTCCTTTCTCATATCGTTTTGCCTAGTGTTGGTGGTTTCTGTGGTTCATAACCATTCTTTTGATTCCAATAAAGAATAAATTCATTAGAACATGTGTGGTACTGTAAAATCAAAACAGGGCTGCCACGTGAAAGCATATGCTGATTGTCTAAACCCATATAGAATCAAGCCAATTCATTGGCTGATGGCACGGGCCCTTCCTCAGTGGGGCTACGTCACTCACTCTTATACAGTGAACACGACATCTGCTCCTCAGGTTTTCCAGCGATGAAGAAGCTCCTTCGGCAGCAAGAGGAGCTTGGCAGCGAATGCAGCGTCTCGTTCCCTATTCAGAGAACATGGGTTACGCGAGTAACCCGAGACGTTCTCTTTCATAGGTTCACTCAACGCTGCGTAGCGTTGACACAATGGGAACGATATACCACACACGCCAAGCTCAGTGCTGCTGGATCTGGCCCAACAAGAAACTTTCCTATATTTTTTTTTAGCCAGACCAGACTCAACTAGGACCTTGGTGACCAGTTCATACAGAAAGAACCCGGGAACCACGGACCGCATCTAAATCCAAGTTGTAAAACCTAATGAAAGTGTGTGGAGAGGACCAACCTGCCACCACACAAATATCCTCTAAAGGAACTCCCTTGAAAAGAGCCTGGGAGGACACGATGCTCCTAGTAGAGCGAGCTTTAACGCCCAGAGGTGAAGGTAGCTTCTGCACCTCATAAGCCAGGGAAATTGCATCTCTCACCAAGTGAGAGATCCTGTGCTTAGAGGCGGCGAGCCCTCGGTGGCCAGCCCCAAAGCTGTTGTTCAGCATACGAACATACAAAGTTGTTCAGCATACGAACAACTGAGACGACATGCACCACAGCGATAGCTGCAACAAATCTCTCAAGATGGTAGCAGCTGCTCCAGCCACAAATTTATCCAGCAGGAATTCCAGCACTGAACCGACCGGGCAGCTGACTGGGTCCACTGCATGAGCCGAACACCAAGACTCAAAAACCTCCCACTTAGAGTAATACAGCCGTCTTGTACAAGCGGGAAGACCAGACACCACTGTCGCTAGCGACTGCCTCTTATCGGCCACACCCACAGCCTCCATATCTCAGGTCGATGCCAAACCCTGCCCTTGACCTGAGACAGCAGATCTCTCCTGATAGGAATCTGCCAAGGGGACCCCTCCACCAGGGAGCTCAGTTCCGAGAACCACGTCTGGGACGGCCAGAATGGGGCTACCAGAAGGAGCCGCGGATTCCACACTCCCTCACTCTGCAAAGGACTGCAGGGATTAGCTTAACCGGAGGGAATGCATACAGTCTCAACTCTGGCCACGGATGAGCGAGGGACAGGGAAAATACAGGGAAAACCACAGGGGGCACTGTGTTGAGCTCTGCGACGCAAAGAGGTCCACCTCAGTCTCGCCGAACATGCTCCAAATTTGAGCCAACATCCATTCCCCTGACTTGAGCTTCTGTCTCGACAAAGTCTGCTGCGACATTCAGGTCCCCTGGAATGTGAACTACTCTCAGCGAAAGAAACCGGTCTCGAGCCCAAAAGAGGAGGCGGTGCGAATGCCTGTTGAAGGTGCGCGACCGCGAGCCTCCCTGGTGATTTACATAGGACACCACTGCCATGTTGTCCATCCTGACAATGACATGACAGCCCATCAGGGCTGGGAGAAAATGATCCAGGGCCAGAAAGACGGCTTGCAACTCGAGGCAATTTATGTGCCACGAGAGAAGCTCGCCCATCCAAACACCACACGCCGGTCTGACCTTGAAGACCGCACCCCAACCAATCAAAGAGGCGTCCGTCGTGACAACCTGGCGACGGCAAACTAAACCCATCATGACCCCCTGAAGTAAAAAGGGGGAGTCTTTCCACCTCAAAAGAGTGCAAAGGCAACTTAGCGACACTCAGCAGGCGGAAGGCAGACCAAGAATGGCGGATGCCCCATAGTTTCATCCACCACAGGAATAGTCTCATATGAAGAAGACCCAAGTGCAGCACAGGAGAGGCTGCTGCCATGAGCCCCAGAAGCTTGCGACATATGCCCACCGCTACATGATGGCCGAGCGTGAAACGGGCCAAGCACGCACGGAGACTGGAAACTGGCCTACATCGGGCCTACATCGAGAGAGAATCGAGTTAGACACCCAGGAAAGTGGTCTGCTGAGAAGGAGTTAAGACACTCTTCTGAGCATTCAACCTGAGAGCAAAAGACCGGAGGTGGTGGAGAAGGACGTCCCTGTGACGACACACCAACTCTCTGGAATGAGCCAGTCGTCTAGATAATTTAGCACACGGATGCCCTGGAGCCTCAAGGGAGCCAGAGCTGCATCCATGCACTTGGAGAACATCCGGAGCCAGAGCTAGACCAAGACCAAATGGAAGGACCCGATACTGATACGTCTTTCCCCCAAAGGCGAACAGGAGGAACTTTCTGTGCCATGGAATGACCTGGATGTTGTAATAGGCGTCCTTCAGGTCCACAGTGACAAACCAGTCCCCTGTTTGAATCTGCGCCAGGATAGTTTAACGTCAGCATCTTGAACTTCCCTTTATAAAAGGGAAAAATTCAGACGACACAGGTCCAAAACAGGGCGCAGGCCCCATCCTTCTTTGGGACGAGGAAGTAGCGCTGAAGAAACCGCGGTTCAAGTCTGAAGGTTTACTTGAATTTTACAAAACCTGAGGTTTAGTATAATGCCACCTTTATACTCAAAAACATCTATAGAGGATGCATTACATATGCATTTACCTTATTTAAATTGAAATAAGTGACCATTTTAGAGGGTTCACACACAGGCCTGTGTTGGGGCTAATTCAGAGTTGTTTATGATCAAAGTTATACAACTCCAATTTAAGTTACTTTTGGGTGCAATAACTTTTACTTGAATGTCAAGTCTGTGCAAAAAAAGGTATGTCCAAAAACACGTACTGAGTAGGAGTTACATGACATATGCTAACTAGTTTACATCTCTGGTTCACCCCAAACAAAAGATAAAACCTTAAAGTAATCTCACAAAATCACGTATTCCATAAGAATGCAATAATGTCAGTGCAATTTAGACAAGTCCAATGGATTCATAGACCTAGAAAACATGGAGTTAGGCACCAAGATTACTTGGCTAGGTCAAATAATAGAGGAGTTAGGACATTAAGGGCTCCCTGCTCATCTTGGACGCCATCTTGAAAATTACATCTTTCTAGTGGTCAAACTATGGTAAACTTTTAGTATGTTAAGCACACCTAAAACTAGAAAATACAGCTGAGAAACCTTTTGTTAGTTCGTTTTTTTCTTTCATATATGCAGCCGACTAAATAGCTATGCCGATAATATCCGGAGGAGAGTACAGATTTGATGAAATCAAATTAGGCGCAAGCCTTGTGAGTGCGCTTTAAGAAAAACAGCCAGACCAGTTGGCCTAAACCTTGGATGATGTGTCATCCTAACGTAGCGGTACTGAATAGGGTAACTGGGTAACTCAGAACGAGGTAACTGGGGAAGGGAGGTCCGATCAGAGAGCAGTACGAAACCTAGACCCAAATGAGTTTAGTTCAGAGGCTTCAGAAGGGAAGTCAGATCCGGGATGGCCCGTGTTGAAGCGTATGGCAAAAAAGAACCAGTAGAAAACCCCTTTCCCAAATTTAAACTCGGTAAGAGTTATGAAACGTTCAGGATAGAAGGATCATACTCATGCAAAAAGAAGGAAAAAATAAATTCTTACAGAAAAGACAGGATAGCGAATATGCACCCGGTATCACCTGTGGCCAGGTTTGGTGCTTGCTAAGTGGTGGCGATGCTGAGAAAATTGTCAGACACAACATTAACTTAGAGGGAAAAAAAGAGCCATATTAGCACAAAAAGACTTTACAAACAAAGCAGCTTTGGAAAAGATCATTTAAGGGATTGTTGGTGATTCATGGTATGATCAATATTATTCTGATATAGGCAAAGAAAGTGATGAAGATTCAGAAAGTGTCTCGGAGAGTGAAGATCAGTCAGATTCAGAATGAGATTAACCTAAAGTGGTTAAAGGTGCAATGGCCATGACCCCGACCAGAGAACCACAAATAGCCCGAATATCGCGATTCAGGGAAGAGACCAATAACTCAGAGGAACATCATAATATAGATAAAAGTCCTCCCGCTGACGTGCGAGAGTTAAATCAGCACTTTGATACCCTATAAATTAAAGAACACGACAGTGAAAGGGAAACTTGGGGAACTCGTCCGTTATGGAGAGCACATGGGGAAAACAGGTGAAGCAATAGATTCCTATATCCTAACCATATTTGGAATTCATGGAGGAAGGAAGTTAACCCTAACGCTAGGACTAGTCCCAACAGATAAGGAAGATTTAGAGCAGAGGCAGTTCGAAAAAACAAATGGCCCAGAACATAAAAGGATGAGGGAAGTAAAGAGAAAAGTTCATATATCAGCCCAGAGGAATGGGGTCAACTCAGTCAGGAAGAGAAAGCACGAATTAGAGTCAACAGAGAGTGAAACCAAGTACTACAATAGGCAGAGTTAAGGTTGAAGAGAAACGGCTTGAAAAAAAAAAAACTGAGGAAAAATCTAAAAAGACAAGACTAGAAAGAAAAAGGAAAATCCTAAGTAGTAGGACATTTCGGTCCCCCTAAAACTAGCCCAAATGAAAACCATAGAAAAAGATAAAAAGTTAAACAATTTATGATACCACGTTCAGAGTGGATACAGGGGCAGATAAGCGTAATAAAACCATCAGAAAGACAAGAACTTCTTAAAGTAACTTTAGAAGACTTTGATGGTCATATAAGCAACAAACACATCTGGAAGAAAAAGATAACCGCCGTAATAGGAAGCGATAATTTGCTTTGCCCTGACGATTTAGTGAAAATAGGAAACCTAGGAATTGTAGATCAAAATCAAAAAAAAAAAAAAAAGAATTTGATTAGAAACCAATTTGACAAATAAAGGGGGTCTGGAAATGCTTTTGAAAAAAATATCTTCCCTATTTGTCCAAGAGCAAAAATGAGTGTGGAAAAGTTCAATCGAAATATGAGCACAGAATAATTGGAGTCGTCCCACCTCCTCAGAGGCAATATAAAATTAATAGTAAAGCAGAAAAAGAAATCAGTGAAACTATTAAGGAATTGACAGAACAGGGAATAATCAAGAAACTGAAGAAAAATTAAACCGCAGTCACAAATGCCCAAATACAACCGGTGACGAAGCCAGACGGGGGCTAGCAGCTAGTGACTAATTACAAAGCACTCAAAGTCACTGTACCAGATACAAGATATCTGATAAATTGTGGCGAAGCCAGTGGCAATTTAGGAAAGGATAAATTATGGTTGTCAAAAATAGACCGTGAACGGATTCTGGAGTATCCCGTTAGCAGAAGAAAGTCAGGGAAAAACAGCTTTCACATAACGGTGAACACTGGCAGGGTTACCAATAATTGTATGTATATATATATATATATGTATATATATATATATATATATATATATATATATATATATATATATATATATATATATATATATATATATATATATATATATATATATATATATATATATATATATATATATATATAAAATATTTTGGTAGCCACAGAGACAGAAGCAGAGCACCTGCAGCTGCTAGAACAGACCCTGGACGGCAGCTGGTTTAAAGCCCAGCCTTAAAAAGATGGAAGTTGGAAAAAGTGTTTTTTCTAGGATTCAAATTGGGCAAAGACACAAAAGCTCTAACAACAAATATGAGATGTAAGTTAGAGGATTTGGAAAAAAAAACTGGTCCTCCTAAATACAAGAACCAATTACAATCGCTGTTAGGGATGTTAAATTATATCCAAGAATGAATCCCCAAATATTCTCACAAAGCAAAAGTATTGTACCAGGGTACAAGAGACGGAAAATGGCAGTGGATAGAGGAGATGGAGGCAGCCAGGTTGAAATTGATAAGAATGGCTTTGAATAGCGGGGAATTAGAAAGACGAGATGAAACTGTACCCTTACTTGGTGTGAGGAAGGCAGAGAGCGAAGCTGCGCTCACACCATCAAAGCTAGCTGAAGTAACTGCAGTACAGAAAGCACTTGAAAAAGTGATCGCGTTAAGACACAGAAATTGTTTTAACGTGACTTAGTTTCAGATGACATAAGGAATTGCAAATTTGCAAAGCTAATGGTTTCCATAATGCACAAAATAAGCCTATGCCACAGTGAACAGTGGGATAAAATCGATAAGCTTTAACAAAAAGTGACTGTAAATTGCTATCATCAAGTGAGCCAAAACAGGAAACCGAAGCAGCTCAAGGAAACCACAAGGTTGACAAGTTCATTGGGACTGTACATTGAATTGGCTCTATCACTCTCTCCTCTCCACCTGTAGCTGGTGTGTGGTGAGCGCACTGGCGCCGTTGTACTGTGGCTGCCGTCGCATCATCCAAGTGGATGCTGCACACTGGTGGTGGTTGAGGAGAGATTCCCTGATATGACTGTAAAGCGCTTTGGGTGTACAGTAGTACATATGAAAGCGCTATATAAATGCCTCATTCTATTCTATTCTATTCTAAACTTCAAGAGGTGACAGCTGTTTGAGCAAATGCATGATGAATTAAATCACCCAAGTTATAACATTATTCAAATGGAACTTAGATTAGATTAAGAAATCTTAATATTCCAAATTGGAGAATGATACAGGGAAGTAAAAAAAAAAAAAAAAAAAAAAAGGAGTGCAAAATATGCAGGAAATTTATGACAGCAAAAGGAGCTAAAGAGATTGCGCTCCCAAGAGTATCGAGGCCCCTGAGGCCAAAGACTCAACTAAGAAATTGTTAGTTTCTTTTTGCTATCGATAACCATACGAAAAAGAAAATATGACCTATGAAGACGCCATTTTTAAAACAATTCGTCGAATGTTTAAAAGAATGGATACAATGGGAAGGTAAAATGGAATCTCTTAGAACAGACGGAGCAATATTAGTGGGAGACTTGTAGAACATTTCTGCAGGGAGAATAAATCATATCGGTGAGTAATGTCTTGTCCTGTTATTGTCACCTGCACTTCATGTCACATGTTTAGCATAGCCTTCTCTGTCGGCAATATAGGATTTATATGTGATAAATGCAAGGAGACAGTTAAGCTGACGGAGAAGATTTCAGAACTAGAGACACGCATCCAAACTTTCATTGAGGATAGTAAGAGTGCTAGAGCTTTAGATACTGCTTTGGATGCGCCTAGCATAGTGAACTCTTTACATGACTCGGTTCTGGCTGAAGTAGAGCCCATGCAGCAAGGAAAATGGGTGACAGTGAGGGATCGCTCTAGTCGCGAATAAAAAAACAAAAAAAAACAAAAAAAAAAACAACACTCTTCCGTTCCGATTACCATAAATCGATTTGCCCCGCTCAGCGAAACACCCACTGAGAATTCTGTTGATTGTGCCCTAGTAATTGGTGATTCGATCACACGGAACGTGAAAATAGAGACACCAGCCACCATAGTCACATGTTTGCCGGGAGCCAGAGCGCCTGACAAAGCAAATTTAAAAGTGCTGGCTAATGCTAATCGTAAATTCTCTAAGATCATTATTCACGTCGGCACTAATGATGTTCGACTCCGCCAGTCGGAGATCACCAAAATTAATATTAAAGAGGTGTGTGAACTCGCAAGTACGATGTCAAGCACTGTAATTTGCTCTGGCCCCCTTCCTGTTCGCAGGAGTGATGAGATAGTTAGTAGATTGTGTTCACTTAACGGTTGGCTGTCTCGGTGGTGTCCGCAAAATAATATAGAATTCATAGACAATTGGAAAAGTTTTTGGGACAAACCTGACTGTTGAAAAGAGATGGTATTCATCCCTCCTGGGATGGTGCTGCTCTTCTCTCTAGTAATTTGGCTCATAGTCTTAGAGATAAAAAAAGACAAATTGGGCACCAGGTCAGGAAGCAGACAGACTGGCTTAACCGACTGTCTGCTAGCGGCCTCGCGTCACCAAAGTCAGATAAATCCCATCACATAGAGCCTCTTTCACCTTGCTATCATCATATAGAGACTGTGTCTGTTCCCCGAATTTGGAAATCCAAAAAACGTCCAAACCCATCTAAGGTTAAAAATGTAATTGATGTTCAACAAATAAAAAACAGCTGTAATACAGATGAGCAAATGATAAAGCTTGGGTTGCTGAATATTCAATCCCTTACTCCAAAAGCACTCATTGTTAATGATATGATTTCAGATAATAACCTAGATATGTGGTGTTTGACAGAAACCTGGCTAAAACCAAACAATTACATTACTTTAAATGAGTCAACCCCACAAGATTACTGTTATAAACATGAGCCTCGTCTGAAACACATAGGGGGAGGTGTTGCTGTAATTTATAGTAATATTTTCAAAACCACTAAGAAATCAAGTTTTAAATATACTTTTGAAGTGTTGGTGCTTAATGTAAAAATTTATAGTGTAAACGATAAATCACGTTTGAGATTTGTGCTGGCTACTGTATACAGGCCACCATAAAGATTTTAATCAAAGAATTTGCGGACTTTCTATCAGAATTAATATTGACTGCAGATAAAGTACTAATTGTTGGTGATTTTAATATACACGTCGATAATGAAAAAGATGCATTGGGTATGGCATTTAAAGACATTATAAACTCAATTGGCGTTAGACAACACGTGTCAGGACCTACTCATTGTCGTAATCATACTCTAAATCTAATATTATCACGTGGAATAGATGTTGATGCCATTGAAATTCTGCAGCAGAGCAATGACATCTCAGATCATTATCTAGTCTCGTGTAAATTACATTTAGCCAAGGCTGCAAAGCTGACTCCGTGTTATAAATATGTTAGACCCATCACTTCTGCCACTAAAGATTGCTTTATCAATACTCTTCCTAATCAGTTTCATCATGTCAGCATCCCAGATAGCTTAGAAGAACTTGATATTGCAACAGAAACTTTTAACTCTCTCTTTTCCAGCACTTTAGACAGTTGCTCCGTTGCGCTTAAAGAAGATTAAAGAAAATAGTCCAACACTGTGGTACGAGCACACTCGGGCCCTTAAGAGAGCAGCCAGAAAAATGGAGTGCAACTGGAAGAAAACAAAACTAGAGGTATTTCGGATTTCATGGAAGGAGAGCTCGATTACTTACAGAGAGGCTTTAAAAGCTGCTAGATCTGCTTATTTTTCAATCCTATTTGAAGAAAATAAACAATCCTAGGTTTTTATTTGAAACGGTGGCTAAACTAACGAAAAAGAAAGCTTCAAGCCCAGAAGTTTCCAAGCAACACAGCAGTAATGACTTTATGAACTTCTTCACTTATAAGATTGATAATATCAGGGACAAAATTATAACTATGCAACCGTCTACTACAGTATCACATCAGGCAGTGCATTGTAGTGTCCCTAAGGACAAATTTGATTCATTTATTGCTATAGGAGAGGAAGAATTTTGCAAACTCGTTAATTCATCTAAATCGACAACATGTATGTTAGAGCCTATTCCGACTAAGCTACTGAAAGAGATGCTCCCAGAGGTCATAGATCCTCTTCTTAATATCATTAATTCGTCTTTGTCTCTAGGATATGTACCAAAAAACTTTAAGCTGGCTATGATTAAACCACTTGTTAAAAAAAAAAAAAACGCAACTTGATCCTACAGAATTAGTCAATTACAGGCGATCTCGAATCTGCCTTTTCTGTCAAAGATATTATAAAAGGCAGTATCCTCACAACTGTGTTCCTTTCTTGAAAGAAATGATATCTGCGAGGATTTTCAGTCCGGATTTAGACCGTACCATAGTACCGAGACAGCTCTCATTAGAGTCACAAATTATTTGCTCTTATCCGATCGTGGTTGTATCTCTCTATTAGTGTTACTTGATCTTAGTGCAGCATTTGACACCATTGACCACAACATTCTTTTAAATAGACTAGAAAACTATGTTGGCATTAGTGGAATTGCACTAACATGGTTTAAATCATACTTATCTGACCGTTATCAGTTTGTAGCAGTAAATGAAGAGATGTCTTATCGATCACAAGTTAAGTATGGCGTACCACAAGGCTCAGTACTAGGACCGTTGCTGTTCACTCTGTACATGCTACCATTAGGAGATATCATTAGGAAACATGGAATTAGCTTTCACTGTTATGCCGACAATACTTAGCTGTATATTTCTTCAAAACCTAACGAAACTTACCAATTCACAAAATTAACGGAATGCATAGCTGATATAAAAAATTGAATGACTCAATTACCTACTTCTAAATTCTGAAAAAACAGAGATTCTAATTATTGGACAAAAAAACTTCCTCACGTAATAACCTAGAATACTGTCTAACACTTGATGGCTGCTCTGTTGAGTCTTCGTCGTCGGTTAGGAACCTGGGTGTGCTCTTTGATACCAACCTTTCATTTGAAAGTAACGTGTTACGTGAAAGTCACGTAAAACCGCATTTTTCCATCTTAAAAATATATCTAAATTACGCCATATGCTCTCATTGACAAATGCGGAACAATTAGTTCATGCATTTATGACCTCAAGGCTAGATTATTGTAATGCTCTACTGGGTGGTTGCCCTGCAAGTTTAATAAACTACAGCTAGTTCAAAACACAGCAGCTCGAGTTCTTACCAGAACCAGGAAGTATGACCATATTAGCCCAGTTCTGTCAACACTGCATTGGCTGCCTATTAAACATCGTATACATTTTTAAATATTGCTGATTTCTTACAAAGCACTAAATGGTTTAGCTCCGCAGTACTTGAGCGAGCTCTTAGCGCATAGTCCTTCACGTCTATTGCGATCTCAAAATTCCGGCCAGTTGATAATACCTAGAATATCAAAATCGACTGCAGGTGGTAGATCCTTTTCCTATTTAGCACCAAAACTTTGGAACAGTCTTCCTAACATTGTCCGGGAAGCAGACACACTGTCAGTTCAAAGCAAGATTAAAGACATCTCTTTGACCTAGCATTCACATAATACATTATATACTTCTATAATGCAATGTTAGGCTGCATAGATTAGGTCAGCCGGAACCGGGAACACTTCCCATAAATCCTGATGTACTCGTTACATCATAAGAAGAATGGCATCTACGCTAATTTTAGTGTCTTAGTTTATCCCAAGGTTTTCCCGCAGCCTGCCGTATCCAGATCTGACGAAGGACCTTCGCCTGGACCAGATGACAACGTAGTGCTGAAGTGTGTTATGGAAATTTTATATTTTACTCTTTCCCATTTACTTCTCAGATATTGTGTGGGTTTTCCTTTGATTTAGCTTGTGATTCTCTCTCAGTGTGCATGTATGTCACCTGGCATGAACGAGTTCCTATTCAGGAAAGACAGAGAGGGTTGAAGAACCATTGTCTCGATCTGGTTTTACGGGGGGAGCAGGTAAATAAACTAGCTCGATCTGGTTTTACGGGGGGAGCAGGAAAATTACAGGAGAAGAGACTGTATAAAAGACTGTCTGGTTTCTGTGTGATTAGGTCTTGTTCCTACCACGAGGTAGCTGTCGCGGTATTTTTGTGAACAAACCTCTTAAAGAGAATAAACCTTTTTCTCTTTAATACAGTTTGACTCTGAATGTTTCTTATGCCTTGATGCTGTTTGTTAACTATTGATTTTGCCACATCAATTGGTGTCAGAAGTCGGACTCCATGAGGTTTCTTCTGGTCCTGAGAAAGCGAATTGACGGACTGATCACCCTAAAGCACAAAAGGCTTTAGTCTTACCTCGCCGAATTGAAAGAGAAGAGCCAAAACTGCTATCAGGGCCAGGAGGAACCCACTGGAATCAGAAAGAACTCGGTGGCAGTAAAAGCATCTCGGGTAAGAGACAGTAAAATTAATTTTAATTTGTGTGGTGTAATTTGATATAACTGTGGGTGAACCATAGTGGCTGGAACTATCTCTTTGGTACGGGCAGAGAAGGTTTTCGAGGGGGAGATTATCAAATCAAGTCAAGTCAAGTCAAGTACATTTGTATAGCGCTTTTCACAATACAGATTGTATCAAAGCAGCTTCACAGTATTAAATTAAATTAATACTAGATTAATAGATTAAATAATAGATTGTAACCTGTAACAAGCCAATTTTATGCCAGAATATATTTATTAAGCTTTGTGCATACACAAACACAAGTCAAGTCAATTTTATGCCGAAAACTAGCTCGTAAAAGTGGACGGAAGAGCCACACCTGATTAATTAGGTTTACTCAAAATCTCTGTAACCTGAGGAAGTCTCGCAAAAGTGGACGAAAGAGCCACAAGTGGACGGAAGAGCCACACCTGACTAATTAGGTGAACCAGAATCAGTCGAGCGCTGGAAAGTATTTTATTTGATGTATGCCTTCTAACAACTGGCCGGGGACTACAGCTGGAAAAGGGATTGTCCACGTCATTATAAACTAATAAACTAAACTAAACTAAAGTGCTCACGGGAAAATTGAGTAAACTGTAATTACAGGATGCATATTTGCTAAACCTTGCCGATTTGAGGTGACAAAATCGGATCTGTCAGAGACGTCTCACAGATTATTAGACGCGTGTCGAAGGAAAATCCAGGAGAGAGAGTGTCAGCCAATATGGGGTCATCTAACAGTAGGCCTAAACCAGATAATTTTTACACACCAGTTTTCGATCAAATGAAAAAGAATTACGGACATAAATGTATGCTGGACATAGAAAAATTTATCAAATATCATGATTTTCCCTGCAGTCGGATCGAAACAAGAGGAGCCGTGGCGATCAGGTCGCTGACCACAAGACAGGGAAGTGACCATTTATTACTAACACGCAAACACGACACACACACATACACTGATTTAAATTCTGCTATCTGCAATGAAGAAACTACTTGCAAATCTTTGCGTGTGAATGACGACATTTTTGCAAAAGATGTGTCTGCGGAGTTGTTTGAGAATGTATAAAAGTTCAGGGTTTTTACAAAATACCCAGATTGTGGATTGCTAGCTTAAAAAAAAAAAAAAAAAAAAAAAGGAATATAGAAAGAATTAGCATTTAGGGAAAGATAGTAGGAAAATGTGGGCTTTTCCTGATAGAATTTACAAACAGTGAATTGTTGGATTAAGGATTGCAGATAAAAGAGAGATAGAATTCATGGAACTATTTATGAACGCCTGTTAAGGTAAAGTAAGTTGAAGTGGTAAGGAAAGTGAAAAGAATGTGCGAGTAAATGAGGGAGAAAAGAAAGTTGATAGATGGAACTTTTGAAAGTTGTAAGAAGATTGAAAGATTTAAGGAGTTCTTTTTGAAAGGAAAGAACTATAAAAAGTACCGGTTGACGTAAAATTACAGATAAGACTAAATGAGTTGCAAAATATTTTAAAAGTACCGGTCACTAAAAGGATGATTGTGTTTTGAATGAAACGCTTTGATAAGGTTTTAGATGATATAGAGACAAATCTAACGAATGATTTATAATGATAATCAAAAAATGTATCACAAGCAGAGAGCGCAGCCTCAAAAGTTAGTATGAATCATAGAAGCAGATTGATAAACTCCTAGAGAAAACATTGAAGTCGGGTATTAAGTTATGGTAATTGAAAACCTGACAACTAAAATTGAAATGAAATTTTAAACATTATTAAGAACTAGAATAATTATTATTATTTCTTTAAGATAAAATAAACAGAAGCGGTGTTAAAGGATTAACAGTTGCTAAATGTAAAATGTGTAAAAAGGCATTTGATTAAACAAAAGCTTGTTAATGTTGATTTTAAAAGATAAGCTTGTGATTTGCTAAAACAATTTGCTTATCTAAATCTGGCATGTGCTGTGACTGAAACTGCCACAGTTTCAGTGCAACAGAGACTCATTCTGGGTAGAAATTTGTAATGTCTAAATTACAATACATGTAATTTATGGAAAAGATGCCTTAAGATGGGCTACAGTAAAAAAAAAAAAAAAAAAGATGGTAGATAAAGTCTGAAGTTAAGTTTATGAGAATGCAGTGTACCAGTCCTGAATGCCTCAGAGTCTCTCTCTCTGTCAATGTCAGCTGAAAGCTGTTGTCTGAGCCTGTGTAAAGCACAGTGTTTCAGTTGAAAATCATAGATATGGAAAAGCTAAAACAAATCATGCTACAGGCAGTTCAGATTTGACAAATTTAGAGGACAATTTGTAAATGTTTTAAAAGTAAACCTGAATGACTTTAAAGAAGTCTTTAAAATAATACTGTTTAGGACTTGTTTATTTTAGGACCAGAGACTTTTAGCTCTCATTTTAGCTTCCACCATAAAACAGGGCCGATGGCTCCGGCTACAGAAGTAACAGTACACTGAATGTACGATTGTGATCTAAATTCACTGACTATAATCTAAGCAGCTAGGTTGCTACCTTTCAGATGATTAGTGAATTTTAAGTGATTAAATACTGTTGTTATTAATCTGTCTCCCTATGTTTAACACTAGTAGGCAGTCCGAATGGCTCTGATGACTCTTGAATGCGCCTTTTCCTACTGATTCTGATTTATGAACTGATTCTGAACTGATTCTGTTGAAGAAAACTGATTTTGTGATGGAAAAAAGCGATTACCGGTGTGCATGAGGTGTCGACCCAAAGACGGGTAAGATCTTCTTTGGCCGAACAGAAGACAACCTAAGCCAGGGCTTCGCCGGCACTGGGGCACCTGCCCAAATAGAGAAGGGAGGTGTTTTTATGTGAGAAAGGTATTAGAGTTGAGCGGTGACTGTGAGGCCAGCAGCATCAACAAATCATTGAGAGGGGAGAGCTGTAAGAAGTTACGGCAGTCTGACCCAGAAATGTAAGTTCCTCTGTACCACTCGACAGAAAACCACATTTAATTGTATGGCTTGTCTTCCATTGTGACAAGTATCTGCCAGGGGACAACACCCTGATGGAGTTTACAGATAAAGAGCTAATGGAAATGAGCTTTCAAGAGCCAGCTGAGACCGTGAGGTGATTGTCATTATTTGTTATGGAGACAGTAACAAAACGTATTAAAGGAGTCATAATGTTGTGTTACCTTGGATACCCAAATGCTCTATTATAGTATTTTAGGCACTTCTAAAAAAGAAAAGTGGAAAAAAAAAATCAACACAGAGCCCCTCAGACCCTTATTTCTAAAGGCATTATTGTCTCGCGAGATCTGATGCGATGTTTTGGCTGTCGTGGACGGTCATTATAATAATGCAAATGAGGGGCGCGTTGATTGGTTGCAGGAATGTATTTTACTACTTCCAAGCGGTACAAAAACATAGACAAAATACTGCAATAGCTCAATAAATGTGACGGTACTTATTGTTAGTGAAATTGTAATCACAACCAAATAAAAAAGAAAAAATACACCATTGCCAGATACATTCTTACAGAAGCCCCACTAACTGAAAGCTATTTTCAAACTGCATGTTTTGCATGAGTTTGGCTAATAATGTTTAGTGGTATATTGTTTTCATACTTGCATTTAAACAGTTTTAGCCACTGAGCATGGACTCCTGTACCGTCACTACTGTAGCTGCTAGTGTAAAACAAAGTCGAAAGATGTGGCTAGCATTCGTAGAGTCCATTCCCCGTGTTTACCTCGAAGGTAACGTTACATACAATAGCCGCATTAGCAGTTAGCTGCTATTTGTTAACCACAGTAGAGCAATAAAAACACAGTCTTACCTTTTCAATTTCTGGCAAGTCCCTGATGGTTGGGATGGCACCTTTTCCCAAACGGAGCTTCGAGGCCAAGTTCGCCTGATACTGCCCCAAATTTGTAAAAGATTCCGGTGTAAAATGTTTAGCACACACACCTAACAATACGCCACTTGAAAGAGTTGTTGGGACAGCGTCATTAAAAATTAATTTCATCCACTGTTCCCTGATAGTTTCGTCCGTTTTTGGTAGATAAAACACATTTGCATGTTGTTTGTGGCAGTCACCCACAGAGCATCTCAGGTGTGCACTCGATTTCTCCATCTTTCTCGAGTCAACTAAACTGAATCTGAGGGGGAGAGGGGGAGAGGGGCGGGCTTCCCGCGGCATAGGTTTGCGGTGTCCATATTTGGTATATCCTCCCCCGTCTTGACGTCAAGAAGGGGAAGAAATCAAAATCTCGTTTTTTCGTGCGCGTGCACGTGGCCTATTTTACAAACCCCGAGGTAAACAAACGCTTCACTTTTAAATATCGGCTTCACGGCCAGTGTATAATCATTATGCAATCATAACATACATTGATTCTCGTGGAAAAGTGAAATTTCTACATTATGACTCCTTTAATTTATACAAGGAACATGATGTTGGTTTGCCTAATATGGGCAAGGAAAAATATTTGATATTGAACTAGTTAACTCCTGAAGGTCGTTGGACATGGTGGTGACTAAAGATGAGAACAACTTGTGATGAGTCAAGAGAATTTTCTGGAAAACAAAGGTTAGGTAAATTGAGTATTTAAACTAAAGACAACCTTAGAAAAGATCATAGCATAACGTATTTTAGATTGTTGTAATGGTTCTAATTTGAGTCAAACATTTGCATTTTGACATGTGTGAACTATTAAGGATTGACTATGACTATGATTATTTTAGTTACAGTCCTAGGAGGCTGTTGAAAAGATTATTTGCTTATAGTGAGAGAGAGAAAGAGACTGCTTGAGTGGAGGAAGGGATGGTACTCTGTCTGTCTTTCTGTTATCAGTCAGCCAAAGAAAGCTGAAGCAAAGTAATAATTATGCACCAAAACAATCCAGCTGACTTTTCCAAAATCAAATGAATAATGAACAGACATGCTTTGAAACTGGTTAAGAGGCCATAAAAACATTAGATAAAAGATACAGGAAAATGTAAGGTTAAAATGTCATTTAAAATTTAAATATTTTTAGAGAAAAGATATGAATAAGAAATATGAGCAGTTCATAGTCAGGGATGAGTGTGAGTGTTAATTCATGTTTTGTACAGTATGTGTTAGTTTAGGACAACTATTCTGTCTGAGTGTGTATAACTGTGTCATTAACCTCTGGAAAGAGTGTTTTAACATTATAGATGGGTTAAGGCAAATGACAAATTCGAAAGTAAGCTGAGGATTGTGAGTCAATCTGATGAGAAGACAACACAGAACATAGGACGAGCTTTAAGTTGATTGATCATCGAGCTCTGTCTGTTAATTATTATTTTGGTCATTTATGATGTGCAGTAGATTTGAATTACTTTCTGGACAGGTTTAAGTATTGATGTGTAATTAGAATTGAAGTCGTAGATAGCCGTCAGTCATGTGTTGAGAAAAAGTTATAGATTTGACAGCAACAAACACGTAGGCTAAGTAATTATCAGATTATCCAGAGAGCCCTTAACAGTTATGTATTGTAAAAAGGGGAGATTGTTATTCGACTGACGTTGACGAAGTGTGCACACCACGACCTGACCAGACCAATTGATGACCTGGAGAATGTTCGTAGATGACAGTTGCTTAAGAGACCAAACAATAGGCCTGAAAAGCAAGAAACACTGTGAGACTAGGGGCCGTTGCCTTAAAACAATTTGATAAGAAGATCAAATTGTGGCTTTAAGTAATATTTTTATTTCAGAGGCAGAGAAAGATGTCTAAAGGAAATTTGGCTGAAGGACAACGTTTGGGTTACCAAACTTTATCCAAACAAATGTTACCAAATAAATATGAACAAATATTGCAGTTTTCCTGTAGCTCAAACATTAGAGTTTGGCACCTGTAACGCCAAGGTCATGGGTTCGATTTCCGAGGGAAAGCAAGAACTGATAAGAAAGTAAATGTGTACCTTGAAATGTAAGTCACTTTGGAAAAAGCGTCTGATAAAAGCAAGAGAATTTTATTATGATGCACGAGATGGGTCGTGCATCAAGAGGAGGATGATAACAGTTGCCAAATATGGTTTACTAAGGGGTTCACATTTGCTGAAAGCCATCGCACAGGTGGGAAGATAAATGTTGGAAGGACATTGGGTTTAATTGTGTAAAAGCCCTGCAAGAAGCCATTCTTCCCCCTAACAAAATTGCTGTGTGCATTGTTTGTATCTGTGAGTGTGCTAATAACAAGAATTGTTTCAACAGGAAACGCCAGGGCAGATGCGGCAGCACAGCAGACAAAAGAAAACTGTGACAATAACCTCAACATTTGTTTTTCTTTACAGAAGATGCAGACTTTTGCGCACATGGCATGAGCAAAGACACACACACACAAACAAATGGTCAGATAAAAGCCCAGGGGGTTAGAAGGACCATTTGTCTAAAACCAGCTGATCTTGTCATACAGGAGTGAACGGGCAGGGCAGACTGTGCCCAGTGAAAACAATGGCTATGGATAAATTTGACTAGTTATCCTGGCCTGGGTTATTATTGTGGCAGAAAGGTGCCACACCTGCGCAGCGCATAACTTAAAATGTTTATTTTTCAGGATGTCAGAACGGATTGCATCAAACAGAACTGATTCTGTTCCAAATGTATACATTTTGTCTTGTTAACATGAGCAAAGTGAAGAAACAGTGCCTAACCCTGTGCAATGCCTAACTTAAAATTTTGAACCAAACAGAACTAATTCTGTATTGTTTTGTTAACATGAGCAACGTGGGTTGAGTGTTTTTCAGGGGAAAAGGACCCTGAGTGCTATTCAATGAGCAAGAAATTATCCGATGATATGTTTCAGGTTGAAAATTCCACAGGTCACACCAAAAGGGACGACAAGACAAGCGGTCACTAACAAAATCACTTAAGGTCTGCTTTCACAGGTGACAGCAGACAGTAAATGACTCATTCCAGTGGGGGTGCGATCGTGATCTAAGGGAAAATCTTGTAAGGATTTGAAAATGATTGAAGAGTGTTAGACCTGGGTCCAAGCATCTCACCTTAAACTACAAAACCAACGTCAGCAACCCCACACGCCAATGCAAAGAATAAAGTGGGGGATCAATGATATGTGCTAGAAACATATCTCTCCCTGCCTACGGTGGAAAATCCTCTCTACGGCATGCAAAGTGTCATATTGGTGAAAACGGAACATCCATGAGGCAACAAGATGATCAACAGACCTGGAGGAAAATGTTGACCAATTAATGGTTGAAGAAAAGTTTTATGATTTTATTTGATTGAATCAAACTAGGTATTGACTTGTTAGGTGCAAATGTAGAAAATCTATTAACTGATGTGTAATAAGCTATGAAAGACAGTCCGCAATGGAAGTATTAGAGGTAATTTTGAACAACTACATTGGTTAGAAGGATGCAGGGTCTGAAATGAGGGTCTGGTTCTCAACCGAAAAAAAAAAAAACGTGATGACAAGGTTTATTCATTTTTAGCCCGGTTTAAGATAACATACTTACTTATTTGATCAAAACTAATGTTAATGAAACTAAATCGTTTATCAGAGAATGATAAAGAGGAGGAATTATGGAAATTTTATATTTTACTCTTTCCCATTTACTTCTCAGATATTGTGTGGGTTTTCCTTTGATTTAGCTTGTGATTCTCTCTCAGTGTGCATGTATGTCACCTGGCATGAACGAGTTCTTATTCAGGAAAGACAGAGAGGGTTGAAGAACCATTGTCTCGATCTGGTTTTACGGGGGGAGCAGGAAAATAAACTAGCTCGATCTGGTTTTACGGGGGGAGCAGGAAAATTACAGGAGAAGAGACTGTATAAAAGACTGTCTGGTTTCTGTGTGATTAGGTCTTGTTCCTACCACGAGGTAGCTGTCGCGGTATTTTTGTGAACAAACCTCTTAAAGAGAATAAACCTTTTTCTCTTTAATACAATTTGACTCTGAATGTTTCTTATGCCTTGATGCTGTTTGTTAACTATTGATTTTGCCACATCAAGTGCCAACTAGTCTCTCCCTATGGAGGATCCCTTTACCACTCTACAGATAAAGCGTTTTCAGGAAATTCGTTTTGCGTACCTACCCCGAAGTGATAAAATAAAATTCTGTATCAAATTAAAAGGAAAGACCAGTACTTTGTTTAGGCTTGGTTTGTAGAGAATTACAAACCTGCACACATATTCAAACGCACATAACTAAAGAACCAATTCTTAATGCGCATGTGAACGCCATCAGCGTTTATCACAGGTTCGCGTTTAAAGTCTGTGTAGAGAGAATGGTGTCGTCTTGGCGGCCCCTAATTTAATAACAAATGATCATTGCGACGGAAGCGAATCAATCAAAACTAACCTTAGCTGGAAAATAACTATTAAAAGAACCGCTATAAAGCCAAAACAATCTCTGTTACCTTAAATTATACGTTTATCTCTGTAAAGCTGCTTTGAAACAATCTACATTGTTAAAAGCGCTATATAAATGAAGATGACTTGACTATTGACAGTGCACCTTATAGGCTGAAAAGGAACGTTCGATAAGAGAAGAAAGTTTTCTGCAAAAAAAAAAAAAAAAAGTCAGGAGCTCGGAGATTGGGATATGTTAATTGATAAATGCCTCTCAAATCTTAACAGGTGCAGTAGAGAGGGATCAGATCAAAAGAAGTTAAAGACCAATCCGAGGTTCCGACCAGGCGACTGTGTTATTCTGACTAGACTGAAAAAGGTAGGCAGATTTCAACCAGGTCTAGGGATGGTAGACATTAAGGCGATCACAGTTTCTAATACTGTTGAATTAGAAAATAATGGAAATCAATCGAATAAAGATCTAGTAAAAAAATAGCCATGGAGGAGATTATGAAAATTAACAGGAGGGGTCTAATTAGGGTTGAGCACAGCCAATATAGTTCGAAAGTATTAGCATGGCTGGGGCCCGAACTGGAGCGGGTGGAAGGTATTGTCGGAACGGCAGTCACGCGCATAGAGGTCCGGGCATGCCCATATGGATTAGTGAAATGCAAAAGGTACGTGGCCATACCCAACCTGAACCCTGATGAGAAAAAGTCTATGGAGGAGTGGTTGGTCAATGAGCAATCTCATTGACCAATCTCAAACTATGTGAGGAAGTCCTACAGAGTTTAGCTTCAACCCTAATCAAACACACCTGAACAAGCTGATCAAGGTCGTCAGGATTACTAGAAAATTACAGGCAGGTGATTTTTTCAGGGTTGGAGCTAAACTCTGTAGGACAGTGTAAACTACCTGGACCGAAGTTGCCCATCCCTGCCTTATGAGGACGAACAAATAACAGAAGTGCCAGATGAACAATAGGGTGGTAATGCATTTGAAAATGAATGTTTTAATGTGTGGACACTCAGACTATAACTGGATTGGAGGCATCAAAGCTGAGTTGCATGAGAAGCAACCAGAATTGAAAATGGTTAGGAAGGGCCTGTTCAAACAGTCCAAAAGGCTCGTAGTGGGGCCTAAATCTAACCTATGATTTCAGAACGATGCAGAGAGTAAAGTCCATGGACAGCCTGACTGAAGGGAGCGAAAGAAAACATCAGGAGGCGGAAACGGCAACGAAACTGCTGGAAATGGATGAGTACAATTTTATGGTCATTATTAACATTGGGCATTATAATATTAGTTATGATAAGAGTAAGCTACCTGTTACAATGGGAAATTATGATGGGAAAAATGATACTGGCAAAAATACAAGTGGATAAAGAAAATTTTTCTGGTTTTGAGGTAATAGTATTTGCCACTATAACTAAAAATAGAAGTGAAGTAGAAAATAATATATACTTCTGGAAATGGTTAAATGATAACTTAACGGGAAACAGTCAAAACCAATAAATACTATATTATGTGGTTAGAAAACCTAAAGTAAGAATTAAGTGCACTGTAATGATAAAACGCTGGCATGGTCAAGAAGTGGAGATTTACGATACAAATAGTTATATTATGGAAGTCGAAGGTAATACAACTTAATTATTTGATTGGATCAACAAGTAGGACCAGTTCAAACGAAGAGCTGTGTGGATGTTGGATATTAAGATCGAACAAATTTTAATCCTTGGAAACTAGGCCAGTGTAATAAGAAAGAAGTGTGATAAGAGCTAAACAAAGTATTTGGATGAATAAAGGAAAATACGAGAGTAATATGGCTAAACACATAGGGCAACATATTTGGCATGGAATTAGTTGAACAGGAGAAACGCTATGCAACTAAAATTTGTTTGGAACTGAATAAAACTATTCCGGTGATATGGCAAAAGAAACTGAAGATACAGAGGGTTAAATATAATTAACATGAAAGAGTTATGGGAAATAGATAAACAAAAAGAAACTGGGGTATATTTAATTAAGATGGAATTAAATAAATCCTTGAAAATGGAAAAGGAGATCAGAAGTCACTATGAGAACAAAATTATGATTATTGACGATTGTGTTCGTAAATTAAGCAGTGAAAGGAATCATGAGAACTAGAGGTCAACCGATTCATCGGTTTTGCCGATATATCGGTACTGATAGTTGATTTGTGGAACTACCGTTATCGGCAAATATCCATACCGATAGTTTTTCCGGGTTGCGTCCGAGAGAACATGCTGCACAGAGTGCTGACACTTCAGACGCGCATTTAAAACACAGACAGCAAAACGGTATGAATACAGAACATAAAGTACATATTGCCATATCATTATAAAAGTAATTTGTAGACTAGATGCTGCATTAGCAGAGAAAAAAAAAACAGAAGTATGTTTGCTGTCGAGGCTGTGAGGACTCTTAACATTAGTACGTCGAGCAGTTAAAACAATGAGACAAAAACACACGCAAACCTGACCCAAATGTTTAATGTTGGAATTGTTACCAACTATTTGCATTAGTTTATATCCAGCTGGTTATGGAGCTAGAATTGTGTCTTTATTACATGCGGAAAAAGAAAAAAAAGTTTGAGAGAAAAAGCTATCACACTGATAGCAAAAAAGCATTTCATGAGAGAAAAAAATATTTGAGAGAAAAAGTTCATACCAATAGCAACTGTTTTGGGAAATAGTTTTGGGAGTCGAACTGAATCATGACACCATTGTAAGCCTCTGCCTTAGTTGAGTATGGACACTCCAATGTTTGGGTAAGATGATGACAACTCGATGGGTAGCTGGCTGAGCAAGTTGAGAAGAATGAGAAGATTAAAAAAAATTATAATAAAAAAATATAGCACTCATATTCATGAATGAATGTGTATTATATTATTAGCTTGCTAATCGCTAGTAAAGCTAATCGCTAATTAGCCATCATGCTAGGTAAACTTGCAAACTCACCTGGTTTATACTATTTTTAAATCAAATGCCAAATGAATGTTTTGATTTAGATAGTTTCACTCCTTTAGTGAGTAGTGAGCCAATTAACGATTAGCAAGCTAATAATATAATACACATTCATTCATGAATATGAGTGCTATTTTTTTATGTTTAATCTTCAGTGATGCTGAACTTGCTCAGCCAGCTACCCATCGAGTTGTGTCATCTTACCCAAACATTGGAGTGTCCGTGCTCAACTAAGGCAGAGGCGGCATCTATGCCGGTGAACCGAACAATGGTGTAATGATTCAGTTCGACTCCCAAAACAAGATGATGCTCACCCGACTGGCCAATAGTAACGTGGCCCCGCCCATGACACAATTTTCACAGTGAAAGCAAAATCCTGACACGAGAGCAAAAAATTGCGTCGAGAGCAAAGAAAAGCGTTTTGAGAGAAAATGTTTTCACACTGATAGCAAAAAAAAAAAAAAAAAAATTCTCTTCAAAGTATTTTGAGAGAGATTTTTTCTAAAAAAATAAATAAATAAATATCTTCAATTTTATATTTTTGTATATTCTATGGCCAGGTTTAAGCACAGCAGACTCTTTGGATTTATATGAAATGGTAACACTTTACAATAAGAATTGTTAGTTTGTTAATTTAAAATGTATTAGTACATTTTGACTGAGTTTTAATTTTTATTTTATCTGTTAACCTTAGTTAATGTACTATGAGCTAACATGAATGATCAAGGTACAATTGTCTTGCTCAAATATTAATACATGCTGTAAAAAAAAAAAATTGCATAATGCATATAGTTCGTGAAAGCTAGTCAATACATCCTTGTTAACAAATGGGACTTGCAAAGTGTTACCTATGAAATTGACCTATGTTTCTAGGTTATAGCTAAACCTGTAATATTTGAAATGTTTAAATTATTTTCTGTAGAATTCGTTCTTTAGAACTTATTTTAATATATTCATATTTATACATTTATTTAATTTAGCACATTTCAGTTCAGCACTATTTTACTTGGAGTGTTATTTTTTTTTAATCCAGTATCCATTTAAAAAAAAATGTCGGTCGATTAATCGGTTATCGCCACGTATGGTCAAACCTAAACATCGGTAAAATCCACTATCGGTCGACCTCTAATGAGAACAGATATCGTTTCAACAAGAACGATTATAATGATTTTTCATACTATAGTTTCTGTGACAAAAGAGGAGAGTTGGCAGACTGTGATAACTTGTTGACAGGGCGAGACTCGTTCACGGGAAATCGAATGAATGAAAGTCGGCATGACAAAGCGTAAAAACGCAGATGGGAAATATAGAATGAATGTAATATTTCATAATGGTGCCATAATTGGCTTGCCAGGGAAAGAATGCGGCGAGCTAGTTAAAAAAATGCTCTACAGGACACGATCATATAACAATTAACCAAATGCTGTCTATCCTTTGCTACTGGTCTACTGGAATAGTACCATTGCCATGGACATTCTCAAGAGATAACCGGTCAGAGGCATACATTGTCTTACGGGCCTGGAGGAGTTATTAGGACAGTAAATAAGACGTCGCAGTGGAAAGTGTTTCATGTGCTGGCCCGAATAGATGAAAACTTATTTTTTAGATCTGACAGAGGAAGAAAGCCCTTTTAAATTGGGTAATCCAGAGACCTTTGCTATTGATAACCTAAGAACATGTGATTTCTAAAAAAGATTGGAAAAGGATCTGGTGTAAAGGTTTAGACAAAATAGTTACCTTGGAATGGATTGGATAAAGAAGAGCATTTGTAAAACTAGAATCGAAATTATTGGAGCCGATAGTTTTCCTTGTTGGTATGACGAACCAAAAGTATTTTGATACGGGAATAGAGTGGTCAATGCGACAACATCCGTAATTAACTTTGTCACCAAAGATTTTTGGCAATGGATTATAGATTTATTCAATATTATAGGTTTAATCAAATTAGGATGGTATACCTTAAACTGCATAATGGGTATTTTAGGACTAGTGTTACTTTTTATTATGATTAAATGCACATGTTCTAGGAAGACGCATTTGTTCAAAAACTGAAAACGGACCAATTGTCTAAGGCCTTGTTTACACTGCAGGTCTTGATGCCCAATTCTGATTTGTTACCTTTATCTGATTTTTTTATTTTTTTTGTCCTTTTACACGTTCTTTCAACTGTGACTCATATCCGGTTCATGCGTTTACACTTGCCATACTACCTGAAATATCGCGCATGCTTAAAGGGTTAAATTCTCTTGCACAGATGGACAAACGCAAAATATGCTTGATGCTAGCTCTGCGATATAAGCAAAGTTCGCCAAACATCACCATGATTTTGAGGCGGAGGAGGACGAAAAGTGCCACCATTGCAGCGTGCGAATATGCAGTTATTGTGTGTGAGAGAGATCTCAGGACTGGCGGGAGCATATTCCATTTAAATATTGGCTTTAACGAGGAGCAGTGGGTCCTACATTTTAGGATGAGCAAGCCAACCTTTGATATGTTGTGTCAACGTTTGTCCACATTCCTCTCCTACGACGACAACGTTTCGTCGGGCCATCAGTCCCTTTGCAGATGCGCGTCGGGGTTTCTCTCGACATTAAACCACGGAGACGTTGCCTAATGCCTCAGAAAATCCGATCTCCCTGTTTACATGAGTCGCATTGGCAAATATCGTTTTTTTTTCCCACATATGAATGAGGCCTGAAACCGATCTCAAAATATCCGAATGCATGCGTTTTGTTCCCGTTTACACGGTCATAGAACACATCCGATCTGTCACATATGAGCAAAAAAAAAAAAAAAAAATATATATATATATATATATATATATATATATATATATATATATATATATATATATATATATATATATATATATATATATATATATATATATATATATATATATATATATATATATATATATATATATATATATATATATATATATATATAAAATAAAATAAATAAATCATATCGGAATTGGGTCACATTTCACTGACAGTGTAAACGAGGCCTAAATTAGAGCAGCTAGTAGATTTACAGAGCTCAAAGGCTAAGCATAAGAAAAGCTTGTCTGAAAAGCCTTTGCTGTGACCACCGGAAATGGGGGTGACAATGATCTCTGCGTACACGAATAGAATATTGACAGGCGGAGTTACAGGATAAATGTATTATCTGCATTATAACAAAAGTGAAAAGGGAAGTTAACCACTTTCTTCCACAGCAAATAGCGGATAGTAACTTTGTTCTCGTTTCATCAAGAAAATCCTTAATTTCCGAACAAGTCCAGAGATCAAAATTGATTAGCATTAATATGGTATCCAACGGGACTGAAAATGAAATTTCATTGGGAGCTACCAACAGGACTGAGGGTTTCGCAGAAGCCTACAGTAACTCGTGGGTGCAGGTCAGTGAATTCAGGGGATATTTTATCTGGGTTCTTTTGAATGAATTCAAAATCTCTGTTGGCATTTGTTGATTTCTGCTCCTCAAAATTGGGAGAATTTTCATAATTGGCAAATTGATTTTGGTTTGCTCTGTGATGGTTACTTCGGACGGGTGGTCTAGACAAATTGATGGTAACCGACGTAACTCTGAAATTAATGAAGAAAACCGAAATCAATTTGGTGCGAAATCAATAATCACGGTCATAACAGTGTACTTAACTGGACTATTGATATTTTGACATGGGACAATCAATTATGGATAATAATGGGAACAATGACCCTAAAGGGTTTTTATTTTGGGCATTATTGTATCTAGTGAAAATGTGATACTGCTTGGAGTTCTTATGCATAGATGGAATACAATGAAGAAGCCAATAGAACACTGCAAAGAATGTTACGATAACTTTAATTTTGTGGAATCTGATTCAATGTCTGCCTAAATTTCAGGAGCTGCTATGACAGATTGAAATTTTGGAGAATTAACAGTAGGGGGAACGGAACTACCCTTTCTCTATAAGGAGACAACAGAAGGGAATTGATATGTGACGAATGTAATAGAATAGTATATCAGGTGTACTTTCACCTACTTGACAGATGGTCAAACATGGTGTGGATTTTGCATTAATAAACCAAATGTGTGAAGTAGTATTTGAAAGTGCTTTTTGCAAGCTTGTGCGAAATAAGGACCAGTATGAGTTTATTTACCTTATAAGGGAATGGCTGCACTATAATGATAGCCCATTAGGCATCGCTTTAAGATGGCCCTATAACGAGAATAGTATAAAAGGCTTCCTTGCCTGATTCTCAGGGCAGCATTTCAGGTGAAGACTTATACGCATTTGTTATTTTTGCCTTTGGAATTTTGTCTTTGTATTATTCTGAACTTTTTAATAAAACAAAATCATGTTGTGGTGATTCAAACTTTTTAAACAAGTCTGAGTAATTTTCCCCTAGTATTATTTCACAATTGTTGTAGTGGAATCTTAATATTAGCAAACGCCCAGTGCATCCGAATCGTGGATTGAGCTGGTTATGAGGCACCGCCGAGGACCCTGAATCAACATCTAACATCTTTAAATCGACAGGTACGGGCAATATTTTGAATGCAGCAGATTATGGGAATTTTTCAGAATGACTTGGAGGTTACAGCGGTATAAAACACAACAATAGACATATACACATACATTTATAACAAGTGTTTTCGCTCTGTTTGATGTTCTGTACTGATACCTGGTACTGATACCCATCAACAGTGAGCTAAAGAATTAACACTAGTTGGGCTGTTAAAAAAAAAAAAAAAAAAAAAAAAAAAAAAAAAAAGGGGCCAAGTGACAGCTAAGCAAAAAAGGTTGGAAGCAGTGAGTGTCTCCTCCACTAAGAGACATAAGGATAGTTCTTTAGCCAGTAAAATTGAGGTTTTGACCTCAGTTTGCCCAGATCAAGTCCTTAATACTAAATCTGCAAAAGAGGGAGGCACAATCACGATGTTGGAAAATCCCAGTAGGGAATTACCCATTATTTAGGATGTGCTGTCCATGGCAGCCTCTCAAAACCAGTTTTGTGCGGAAAGAAACAATTATTATCGGAAATCCACTCAGATCTCTCATGATGACTCTCAGAACCACGGCACATGGTTCAGGGGAAGGAGTAGAATCAGAATAGGATGTAGAGAGACAAGCCCTCCAGATTGCGTTGGCACACTTAAGCCTGGACACTGCCCTTACAGTGGCAGCTCCCACCAGTGTCTTTTCAGAGGGACTGCAAGAACGTCTGCGCTAAGCATTCCCCCATCCAAAGATTATATTGAGGAGCTACAGAAGTGCTGGGCTAATCTCAAGTCACTTACTCATACCACGGCAAGCACGGGGTGCCCAAAACCCGAAGCGATGCGTCATTGCAAGCATTCGCATTCATGTCAAGAGAACTGGGTAGACTCATGTCAACACTCACTCAAACACACCAAGTCTGTCTGGCACAGTCTCCACTATCAGAAGCCAGTAGGAGGACACTTCGTGACCTCCCCGGAGTCTCAGGCAAACTGTTTGGACCAGCAGCAAACTCTGGAATGCAGCATTTAGACATAAGACCAGACAGCAGCTGGCAGACCTAATAAGAACTCCCTCACAATTTAGACAAGGGAATGGGGGACAGTATTCTACTCGCTCTCAACCTTTAGTTCATTCACGTGCTGCTCATAGGAGCCAGCCAAGGCAACTAGATCAACCTGTGCAGTACCCTAGAGCACGAGGACAACAATTCATTCAGGCTCCAAGGAGCAGGGCATCAGGTCAGCTCCACGCATTGTCAACTGTATGCTTTGGAATGGGGATGGAACAATGGTGACATTGTGGCCTAACCCCTCATTCCTACCCAAAAGACTCTCAACATCATTTAGGAATCAACCAATTGAGTTGGAAGCACTCAATTGTTCAATACCTGACACACAAAATGGCAATCAAACCGATTATGTCCAGTACAAGCCCTTCTGGGCTATCTGAAAGCCTCGGGGAAACTGCTACAGTCAGACCAACACTCTTTCTCTGTTACGGCGGGCCAAGACAAAGGGTAGCCTCTGTTAAAACAGAGGTAGTCACACTGGGTGGTGGAAGTCATTGTCCAGGCATACAAGGCCAACAACCTTACATTGGCAGCCGACATAAGATGCCATTCAACGAGAATCATCTTGGGCAGCATTAATAGGTGTCCCTCTAATGAACGTGTGCAGAGGCTTATAGGTCATCCACTGATACCTTCTCCAGATACTACAGAGTTAATGTGGCAGCCATTGGTGCTATGGAAGCAGCAGTCCTGTTGGATCCCTCAACTTCTGCTTAAGATTAGGAGTAGCCTCCCAGTGACCTAGTTATGAGCCACCCAGTGGGAAGCACTGCCTCTGGTGGTCAGTAAGAATGAAATAGAACGAGAGTTATGCTTGTAACTACAGTTCAACGAGTTCTGGATGACCGCAAGAGAACCCTGTCACTCAGTCTTGCGAGAAGATTCTGTAGAGTTCCCACAGTTCCCACTAAATCGAGGGGATCCCCATGACATGCCTGGTCATGTGATGACTTTGTTGTTACTAGACTCAACCTGTGCATGAGCAGGAGAGATAATATTCAGAGGGAATCACTGCCTCTGGCGGTCATCCAGAACTCATAGAACCGTAGTTACATACTGTTATGGAAAAAATTCTTTTCTCTATTTTATTTTCAATGATTTAACAAATGAATGCCATACATTCATTTGGCTGTATTTTGAGTTTCTTTTTATGATGTTGATGCAGCTGGAAGGGTGTGTGTGAGACTTCAGAGGTGGGAAGATTCCCGGGCTGGGGAGGGGTTAGGGGAGCCACAGGGGTTCCTCTGTTTCTTTTGTTTGGGGGTGCTTTAAGAGATAGCTTTGAGGAGAACATTATAAAACTGCCAGCCAAACACCTCTGAAATGTCTCACTCCGCCTGCAGCTGGTCTAGCAAGAATAAATATCTTTTAAGGACAATTTGAATCCGGATGTCTCTTATGCTGTGATGCTGTTTTGTTAATTATTGTTTTTGCCACAACACATACGCAACTCATTCTTTTGCGTCATCGCGTAATGACGTCACTAGAACTTATTTCTAATAACTTAGTTTTATGGTATGCCACATTAAAACATTCAAATAAAGCCATGTGTAAACGCATATTGCTGATTACCACCTTTCATTCACTTAAGTTAATGGTGTTTGTTGTCATTGTTTCCTTCTGTGATCCTGCATCTTGGATAAGTTTACTACATTTTGCACCCAAAGCACACACTACATAGGCTACATTGATGCACAAATGCAGAGAAGTTCTACATGTCTAAAGTTGTATATACTTCTAAACTATTAATTAGCTTAAATTGTGAAACGGTTATGCTGTCCACAATGGTAGGTTTTGAGTGCTGTTTGGTCTACGATAGCAGATGCATATGTGAGGAACTGTCTTAATTTCATTTTAAATAAATATATATTTTTTTTTCCTTCATGGTTTTTTTTTATTTTTTTACTTTTTTTTTTTTTACTTTTTTCTTTCTATAATACAATAATTCTGAAAGAAAATGCACCTAGAGCCTACGGTTTCACCCTCACGCATTTGATTGACAAATAAGCCCCGCACTCCTATTTCAGTGTAGTTAATATTGTGGTTATTTCAGTGAAGAGTTTGCCCCGTATATTCTGTGCAATAGCACATGATATATATAGCACATTTACTGCTGGGCTATGGGCCATTTCAGGAGCATCCTTGGTTACAATGTATTGTGTAGTACAATTTGTCTATTTTTACAAGTTATTGAAATGTATCTTCATTTTACAAATAAAGCTTCAGAGAAGAACACTTTCTACATCCTTCTACCCTGTGGTCACTCTGTGACTAGGTTCCTTTAATCTTTCGTTTTAATTCTTGGAATCGATTCCTAGTTCTGGACTCAATGGAGTTGATTCTAGAACTAGGAATCATAATTATTCCAAAAGTTTCAGAATCCAACAGTCCAGCCCGTATATCGCTGGAATTTAGGTATGGAAATTTATAGGTAATAATTAGTAAATTTTTTAGTTAATCTCTCTAAATCCCACCTTTTCCACAAGCTACTCTGCTCTGATTGGGCAGATCAGCTCAGTCTGTTGTGATTGGTTTACCGCGTACAGCGTGCGTGTCGAAAACAAAAACACCCATTGCCATAATGTCAGGTCTGCGTGTCCTGAGGCTTCCTACACCGTAAACTAAACACAGTAATGAACAATGTCGTCGATTTTACCATATCAATGTGAGCGCGATGATGAAACACTGGAAGAACTAGTTATTCAACCCGAACCTCCATCTCAAGGACTACTCAAGCAGGACGTTTCTCAGTGATACACTATTCAGTTTGAGGTACATTAAGAAATGTTGCAACTGTAATTCCTCACCATCAGCATTAACAAGTGCATGCCCATCAACAAACCGATTATTTTACTTGTACTAATTTATTTACAGAGAATATTTGTAATATTGCGGTGAACACGTGGAAACGGTTTCAATATTCAATAATAATAGTGCATGTATGCAATGTATACATTAGCCGAGCTCTAGCATGACTGATGTGAATGACTGATGTAACAAACGTTGGTAAAACAAATCTTGCTCCATTCTTAATCTTTCCTCAAATGTGAGAATGAACAATCTGCATTAATAGACACAGTTATAGGTAATAGTGGCCCACAAACTGATTAGCAGAAGTATTTAAGTAAGACAGTGATAACATGAGTTAGCAGGAGCAGCCAGTTAGCAGGAGACCTACACAATATAAAACTCAAAACTAAGTATTTTGAACACCATCTTTCAAGAGCAAGCGGTTTGCAAATCCTGCATTGATCTCCGAGATTTGAGAAGCAGTCGTCAGTAAAATAAAGGGAACACAGCAAAAGTTTAGGATTATACTGCTGTGATATTGTGGTAAATATGAATTTTAACCACTGATTCTTCACATGCTCGTCCTTGGGCAGTGAAAATAAACTGTCTTAACCTTCACATTGTAGAGCACAGCGTCTTCTCGACATGATGCTATCCAGAGTCCACAGGAATCAGCTGCAGGTTTGAGGTTCAAGTTTCCATGGTGTCTGCGTGCGCAATAAGTGGGCGGGCAATATGCTATTGTTTCGTCTTGACATCACAACAAAACGGCTTATGACTCGTTTGAAAAACAATTAATTTAATGGACTCTTAATTTTGAAAGACAACTTTATATACAGTGTTTTATACGGAAAACTTTCAGATTTAAAACTTTGCAGGATGTTTTCATTCACTTAGAGCTATGTTACACACTACAAGAAAGGTCATTTTCAATAATCCATAAAAGGGGCCCTTTAATGGCGGTCTTGCACGTAATTCTCAAAACACCCACAAGATGGCCATTTATCGGTCGAAGAAACACCAACTTTAGAGTGAGAGGTGCTTGCCTTCACAAAACTGATGCTACAGAGGTTGCCAGGACATTTCTATGCAGTTGCTAAGATGGTCTGAGTGAAAAATTAAAGACAAAAAAACAAAAACAAAGCCCTAATGTACCCACCCATGATTTTCAATAACCGTGTATCTGGGGACAGAGTTGATATCTGGAGTCACTGTGGCAACACAGCTCTCAAAATATATGCGGAGGTTAATGTGATGACCCAGACGAACTGAGGCTTCCATGTTTATGATGTCACCCAAGAAGTACACCGCAGAGGCCCGTTCAGAGCGCCAATCACCTGCACCAGAAGTAATGCAAACCAAGTATGACCATTCTACAACTGTCTACTTCAGACATTCAGGTAAAGCGTCAAAATAAAGAGTCCTGAAATTACAAACTTGTAAACCCTGCACATACTTGTCATTAGCTTTAGTGAAAACTGCAAGTCCTCCAGTGCAAATTGCGTTGAAACGTAAGGAACCATTGTTGGTTTGATGGGGTTACTGGTAATGTCAAATCTCCTGAGAGACAGAGGACACAAAATAAATACCCCATTTTTATACCCATCCCGAAATAGTAGAGGGGAGTAACATGACTTGTTAAATATGCAGTCCACTTACCTGCTGTAATAACATTCAATAGGAACTACTGCCTGCTCAAGGCGAACCACTCCGTCTGAAGAGGGTTGCGGAGTGAAGATAAGGAGGTTGGTGTATATAAGAGAGTCATCTGTAATCTGAACAAAATAAAAGCTCAACTGATTAAAATTATTAAATTGATTATTTATGCATTTAAGTGGCATTTAAGTGGTCAAGAACTAGACTTTATTAATTAGGCTTTGGTCTGATGTGAAATGAAATGCTGCATACAAGCCGCTTTGCTATTGTCTTAGGCTATGTTCAGACTGTCAGTCCAAATAAAATGCATATCCAATTGAAAGTGTGAACAAAAAAACAAAAAACAAAAAAAAAACACATATGAAATGCTATTTTTACAAATGATTTGAGCTTCATTCATATGTGGTTTGAAATTCTTTTCAAATCGCATTTCTGGAAATCCGTTTCAATCTGACCGCTCTGATCGGATTTTGCTTGGTTTGTGACTCACGTGGTTATAGAAAACATACAGAAAGTCACTGCAGAAACAAGGTTGTGTTGTTGCAAAGTGCCGGTCGAGCATAAAATGACAATATAACAGACATATTTTGAAACCGGCAGAGATGACAGCACGGAATAAAGCTGCTCATATCAGCCTCCTACAGTGCTGCCGCTGCCTCAGAAGATGCACGAGTCCAACACAGCTTCTACACATTGTTATGTTGTAAATCAGACAGCATCTGTATTGCAAACCCCTCGATGTTTTGGTTGTTTTTGGTGTATGCCTATCAACCCAATGTCATTGTCATACAAACCAATGCCGATATTCCGGAAAACGAAAGAGCGGCATGGACACACAATTACGATCTGAAAAGTCTGCGATATACAATGTGGACATCAATAATTTGAAACGCTACGTTCAGACCAATTCAGACTACGGTCAGTCCAAATCTGATTTTTGCAGATATTCATGTGGTTTGAAAACCTATTCAAAGCGCATTTCTGGAAATCTGTTTCAGTCTGACCGCTCTGGGGTGCTAGCCTGGAAATACCAAACTCTGCTACTTCGCTTTGTAGACAGAGTCTGGAAGGGCATAATTGAAAAGCGTTTTCTTTCTTGCAGGGGGCGCTTGTCTGAAGTTTAAAATCATTGGTTACCCGTAAGCCAATCACATAACGTTTAGTTATGACGTGTTATGAGCCGGCTCAGCCGCATCGAACTTCCACTGTAAACATGTATGATGTGAAAACAAAACCATCGAGCGAAATACCGGAGTGAACATGGCTGTGAATGACTTTTGCAGATTATGTGAAGTAAATCTACGCATCCAACGGTACAATCAGCGTCTACGTCACGGCTCTCAGCCCGCCCTCTGTTCGTTGATTGGCCGGCTGTTTTGAGGCCGGAGGAAGACTGGGAGATAGGTCCAGTGTTGTTTTCGTCAACGATGACGATAACGAAATGATTTCGTTGACGCACCTTTTTTTTTATGACGATAACGTGACGATGACTAGCTAAAAATGGCTCTAAGGTGACTAAAACATATAATACGGAATCGTCCCGTATTTGACACAAAGTCTTGTTCCGTATTGACCTGATACAGAACGCACTGTTCCGTATTTTTGAGAATTAATTCAGTGCAAATCCATGACAGACACATAGCTTCTAAATATGTCAGACTATGAACGAAGACATTTGTAGGCTATGAGAAAAAAAAACCAGACGGTGCGGTAGATACTAATTTCTCCCCCTGTTTGTCTATGATCAGCGTAGCGTTTTTAACATCTTGGAACATCAGAGAATGCCCTTTTAATTGGTCGTTTCAGTCATTGTGAGTCACGTATCGTAGCAACGATGACGACAAGTGACAACAGCGGGAAATGTAAAAATGACTACCTCCGAGCAGCCGGCGAAAAAGAAAAGAGCACAGAAATGTAAAATTGAATGGGAAAATGACTACCCGTGGCTGGAATGCGTGAGGGACAATGAATACAAGGCCAATTGTACCATATGCCGTCGCGTTTTTTCTGTTTGTCACGGCGGAGTGTGTGATATTAAGCAGCACGCATCAGGAGATAATCTAATAATTCTATTGAATAAGTTCGCACATAAGGCGAGTAGTATGAAGCTGCAGACTCGGAGCCTGCATCTAACTGTTACAGTCCCGCACCCACAGTCCCGCATTCTCAGACCCCTCATTTTTCGAGACAGCGCCTCCTATCAAATTGGATCGGATAAACATTTGAAGAACTTAAGCCGAAACGTGAATATCGTCAATTTTATTTAGCGAATCATACTCATTCGATTTCTTTTTTAATCAAACTACTTTATAGCTCATCGATACACCAACATATGAATAGTCCATTTAATATTTGTAAAGATAGTTTGTAACAAAATTTGAGCCGTTAATGTATGTTTTGTCGCCTTTTTTTCCCGAAAATATTTTGATAGCTAACGTAGCCTTTAACCTTGTACTTTTTGTAGACAAGCCATTGTAAAAATTTGATTAAAATTAGTTGACATTAAAGTAGACCAATTAAATACATTAAGTGTGTTAATATCAAAGAATGTCATCATTAATTATTTAATCAGATTTACTGATTAAATTTCCGGACCTTTTCTCCTAAAACTATAAATTGAATTAATTAATGCCGGAGTAATTATTTTACTTTATATAATTTATGTAGACTACTTAAATTAGTTCTTATAAAACGTAAGTATTAAAATTAATCAACATTAATTTAACTGTGATATGAAGTTGTTGCCAGCCATTTACAACTCATACAATTGCCTAATAATCAAATTTACTATGCCTTCACTATGTATTAACCAGTCTATGGTATTAACATGTGAGCTAGAATGTGTCATTTGGCCTTTTGTTTGGGTTCCTTTTAATTTGTATTGACTGAAATTTATTTATTTATTTATTTATTTATTTATTTATTTATTTATTTATTTATTTATTTTTGTTTGTTTGTTTGTTTGTTTGTTTGTTTGTTTGGTTGGTTGGTTGGTTGGTTGGTTGGTTGGACAGGCCATCATTCATGGCCTATGTGAGATGCAGGCATTATCCTGGCTGGAGGCTGAGGAGGTGTTCCTCCGTGGCCCTACTTATCACCCTAGGTATGCTTGTAATTTGCATTTGCAAAAAGTATTTATTATTTTTGACAATGGCATTCATCTTTTATTTTAGTGAAGTCGAGGAATTTGACAGAGCGATTGCAAAAATAATGAAAAAAGAAGGAACACTCGCCTACCAGAAAGTAATTATTTTACCTTATGCATTTACATTACATTTTACATTTATTCATTTAGCAGACGCATTTATCCAAAGCGACTTATAAATGAGGAGTTTTTTTTAATGCAATTGAAGACGAAAAGTAAAGTCACTAACACAATTATTTCTTCCTTTTTTCTTTGCTTTGTCCTGTTTACAGCAAGATGATGTTTAGGTGATCGTTAAATAAAGTACAGAATTGTTTATTATTGGTGTTTTGTCTATTCTTATTTGAGTTTTGCTTTGCATTCAAAGTTTCAAAAAACAGGTTTTGTAATGTTAGCATGGTATAATGTTAATTAGACCATTATAGGTTGAACTGAAAAAAAAAAAAAAAAAAAAAAAAAAAAAAAAAACATTGTAGCAATATAATATCACATAATATTTTTCAGAAGATTGTTCAATCTGTAATTGTATCCCTTCCATCAGTAATTTTCTTTCAATTACACCCACGCTCAAAAAATAACTACTGGGTAATTTGTTAGTCAGAGAACACAATGATTTTTTTGGCACATGCATTAAGCAGGGAACGCAAATATTTATTTGGATAACTTTAAATAAAACGAGACCGTAATATTGCATCCTATTGTTTTCAATGGCATTTGGATAAGGGTGTTATACGATCGTCCGAACAGCAGGAGGCGCTGTCTCGAAAAACGAGGGGTCTGAGAATGCGGGACTCTGGGTGCGGGACTGTAGATGCAGGCTCCGAGTCTGCAGCTTCATAATGTTGCATAAGGCTACAGAAAACTGTTGTGTTTATTTTTCTTCAAATGCAGTCTAAGCCTGTGAGTTTTGAATGTTATATTTTGTATTTGTTTAAGTTAAAAATAAAACGTATTATAAACTAAACAAATCCATGGTTCATTGTTGGCAAAATGATCATGATAGCCTTTATATTTCATGTGGTTCAGTCTTGTAGATTGATTAGGCCTACTTTGCTATTCTATAAATATATAGGCCTAATAAGTTGTATTATAATATGCTATAATATAGCAAAAATAGCTATAAGGATGCCCATTGGATACCTAGCGATAAGGAAAGGGTATAAGACATGACGTCTGGCAATGGTAAGATCAGAAGAACAGATCTCACTTTGCTTGTTCAATAAAGCTAATTCTTCTGAGACCTGGAACTTCGACTCAAGAGCTTTCTTTGAGACCCGAACCAAAGAGACTTTAAATCTGCTACAACATCAGCATAGTTCAACGAGTTGGTGTTTACAACCATAGTTCCAACGAACATTCGCAAACAGCTTTGCAAAGTTGTGTGGTTGGAACGACGTCTCTCGACCTGTGGTTAGAAGCATGGATTCTTGTTTGCATGACATGTGAACTTAAATCCTTATCTTGAGAAAAATAAGCAAGCTGACATTCAGTACAATCTAGATGTTTTATTTTGAATATATACAAAACGTCATTTACGTTTTACTTTGTCAAGACATTTAAAGTGCCGTTTTTAAAGAGTGTGCACGTACATACATGCACTAGAACGTAAGAACGAGCCTCTATATGATTGAATCTAGAAAAAGCAAAATAACTGATAAAATAACTGATAAAACTGTCATGACTAGTTGATTTCTTCAACGATGAAGTTGCTCTTTTCAGTGGTTTTTACTAATATTTTCTTATTAATCTATTTATACAGTACTATTTATAACCCTTAACTAGCCCATTGTTGCCTGATAATGCTCAACTCAGTTGGATCAGAGGCCTGTCGATGCTTTGGCAATGTAAAGCCTTTTTACCATGCCAATAAAGCTACTTGAATCTGAATTTGTCAATCACTGGTCGATTTGCTGAGTTTTTCAAACAGGATGAGAGACCACAGACTTGCACTGTGTCAATATACTAGCTACATGCAATAGCTTGATTAGTCACAAAAATAATCAGAAAGAGTAACAAAATGCTTTGTCTAGATTTGACTAATAATGCAAAAACTGATACTTCAAATGAACTTAAATTAGCAAAAAACAATCTTAACTTTAAAAAAAAGAAAAAGAAAAAAAAAGTCACTCATAATGTCTCAAAGGCCTATATCCAAATGCAAAACCCAAAGCAATTAAATAATTATGTCTGAAAGCAAATGTACACAGCCATGTTTATACATTTATATATAGGGCTATACATCCATCTAGTGGTTACACCTGTGTATTACAGCTGATAAATGGTTCACAATTTAGATGTACCATAAAATCCCCTTATATAGCCAGTACTTATTTGTTTTCCTCTATTAAAAACCCAGCAAAGATTGAATCACCTCACTCGAATAGCCATTACTAGTGACATTTATTTGATCACTAATATTTATGATTAATTTTAGTGATACACGGGTCATGCTTAGGATAAAACTTTTACCAATACTTAGAATTTAGACTGCAGTAACTATGTCAACCGCTAGCTGTCAATATTACATCCTGCATTTCAGTTCTATTGGAAATATCCTACCTCCCACTTCTGAAGTCATGATTAGAAACTCATTAAATAGAAATCATGGAGGACATCCGGTTTATTCTTATTTCTTGAGGAAATCTTAAAGCCAAAATGTAAAGATATTTAGTTTTGAATAGCATCCCATTCGTTGACAACCATATAAACATTCACAAGCTTCCCAGAGGTAAATACACGTTCATGTCCAATTTTGGGAAACTATTTACGATAATTCTGATTATAGCATGTGAATGCAGCATAAGCCTGAGTTTACGAGTTGGGGGCGTGTCAATGAGAAACGTGGCAGAATACCACAATATTTAGCAGTGACCAGTGTTGGAAAAGTTACTTTGGAAATGTAATACAGTAGGTTACAGATTACAAGTCACCCCATTTGAAATAATTTTGTAATAAGTAATCTAACTATTTAAATTACTTTAATAAAGTAATGTAACATTACATTTGATTTTTTATTTATTTCTAACTAATGTTTTCAATTGTTAAAGGGATACTTCACCTCTGGAAAGATGAATGTGTATTTAAAATGGGTCATTTATGTAGTAGAAATGTGAAAATATTTTTGAATTTGGAGCCTTCTAGACTGAGAAAAGCCAGAAAATTTATTTTTGGCTCATGTTGATGAAAGACAACTCCCAGAATGCACTTACTTCACTGCCCTATGAGGCCACTCCCAAGCCACGCCTACCAGTAAGAGCGCGCAGTTAAACAACTAGGCTAGGCTACTAGTTGACTCGAAACTTAAGACACCGTTTTATCGTGAGTCTCCATGACGAGTTTGCCCGGGATTTCGAGATCGCCCAAAATGTCCTACCTTTCTAGTTCCTTTTTTTTGCCTTCGCTGACTTTTTATGCAGGTACTTGGGAATTGTGACTGCTCTTTCTCTGCCATTATTGTGATTCTTCCTTGCTATCCGTGCCTCTCTCCGTGCCTCTTCCCCTCTTCAAGTCTAACGGGTGCATGCAGGGGTGGTTGCCATGGTAGTGAGGGAGAGTGACAGTCCATTGTGCCGCAAACTCCTGCTTACTCGGTGTAGTGAGCTGAATATTTCCGGGAACGGTGACATGTGATGAGTGCACGCAGGGCAGCGCACGCAGTGGGGCTCGGGCACGAGACATGAAGGCATCTGATTGGTTCTTTACATTCGCACCGAGTGGCAGTGATTGGTCAGAGTTTTTACTGTCCTGCAGCTGCTACAGAGGTCTGATTGTTTTCATTCCTTTTTCTGAACACATAATGTATTGACTACTCTCAGGATGGAAGGACCATTTCACCCAGTATAAAAAAAAAGTGTTTCTGAAGAGGATTACCTACTATAGCTTTAAGCGTTCATGTAAACACTACATTCAGATTCACCAATCGGAATGAATTCAGTTAGATTGAAACAAAAGGTGTGCATGTAAACAATGAATGGCGACTGTAGAAAGCAAAAGCCAAATCCCGGACATTTTGGACGATCTCGACGGCCGGACATGTCCGGGAAAAAGAGGATGGTAACCCCTACTAACATTACTTGGCTTTCTCCTACTACTCCACTTTCTCCACAGAACAAGAGCCTGTTAGCTTAGTTTCAAAAAAAAGGTTTGGTTGACAGTATTTGTACATTCTGTGAGTGAGATCCCACCCTCTATGGGCGGGTTGAAAACATGCGGAACGAGCTCCTACTACTGGCTGTAGTTTCTAGCCTCTGGCCAAAAAATCCTCCGATGATGCAAAATTATGATTTTTGCGTCATCGGAGGATTTTTTCCAGACAAAAAAATAAATAATAATAATAATAATAATAATAATAATAATAATAATAATACAGAAATCTCTCGTCTCAGGGGGATATGAGGGAGGGAAGCATGGTAATTCGAAAATACTACAGGTTTTCTACTGATACAAAGCTTAATGCTAAATGCTGAAGTATCCCTTTAAACATCTCCAAACATTTAAACCAGGTAGGGTTAATCGAATATAGACGAATATATCCGCTTAAATAGAGTTATCTCCTTTAGTCGCCTGTAGTCCTTTCGGTGTGTTCAAGCACAGATTTATTTATTTTTCCTGACGCAGGCGACAACACAGTCGGCTTTCATCAACGCTAGTTCTTTGGCATCAGTTTGGTGTGGTCCTTTACAGTAGTAGTCAACACTGATTACTGTCAGACTTTCAAAATCCTTCATCACTTGAATTAAGATAATAATAATAATAATAATAATAATAATAATTCAAACAGTGCGTGTTGACGCGATCAAATTTCACGCGTTTCGTTTAAAGAGAATTGGCCCCATTTGCCTTCCATAGACGTGGTCACGTTGACGTTCATTGAGACGAGTGCATGTTGCAAAGTCATATAAGAGCCGATCGGAACGCCATAACAGAGAATGTCTAATAAGGCGAGAAGTTTCACTCTCAGTACACTTCCGGCTTCTGAAATGGTTGCAGTTCCACTTTGATTCCATATGAGGGCGCTCACAGGACGAGTGCAGAATGAATGGAGGTCTATGGCAGTATACCCATCAAAATCCACTTTTCTCAGGATATAATTTTTTGTCTAGTAATTTGAACACTGTATTCGAAAGGAGATGCAAAGAAATTACACATTGCTGGGTGTTAGATTTTTTAGAGTCACTTATTTGCTTTAAAAAGTCTTTTAAAGTGTCAATGACGTCATACACATCGTACGACCAGAGATACTGCTTTACGGCAATCCTTCAGTCACTTTGGTGCTTTCGCGCTCTGCACTTTCTTTTCTCTCGAGGCATCGACAACACAGCTGACACAGGTTGCCATGGATGCCATCAAGCGGTATCTCTGGTCGTAATCAGTCCTTCACTGACCAAACAGCGTTCATTAGCAGAATGCTAGCGTGTTATGGGCAACAACAACTCAACCTGTAAGAAATCGAAAGGACATAAGTACTCGTTCATTCAACTTTCGACCTATAACCCATGTTGAACTTGCAAAACCTACTATCGAATCTGAGATTTCTCAACGGCAATCGGGTGAAAGAGACAAATTTAGCCATCTAGCCCCATAGACTCCCATTCATTCTGCACTCATGGGCGATCGCCCCCCAGTGGAACTCTGGTGGAACTACAACCAAAATTCGGTACAATAGGACTTAATAGGGAGTGGGCAGGCTCACCGTAGACGGGCTCTGGCCATAATCAAAAGCATCAGAATAGGCCTTTATCCCAGCTGCATGTCGTCATTAGTTGCGTAAAGGAATTTCCGCCTACATTGTCAATGGACAGACGGCAGTTTTGAGAGGAAAATTACACCCATTTAGTTTCACTTAACAATAAGTCAATATTCAAAACTGTTTATTTAGACTTACATGATACCCTACATGCATGTCATCTTCGATTCTAACGTGTAACATTATCTGAGAGAGTATTGCGGTCACACATACAGGCTTGCGTGCTCCCCTTTAAATCACGAAATATGCATCGACATATGACTTTTTTTCTTTGTTTCACAATACTCAATTAATGAGGCTGGTGTCTTTAAAAAAGGTCTCTGTGCTGAATTTTGCACACACACACAAAAAAAAAACGAATTCACAACAACCCATGCTATGGGCACAGCCATTGATACAGGCTGGAGTGAAAAAAAATAAAAATAAATGTATGCTCCTATTTGAAACTTCTGCTTTTCGAACACGGAAGTGTGAAAAAGGCCTATAGCATCGCTTTACTAAACACCCTTTAAACGGCACGAGGCATTGGCAGGAGACATCAAAATCAGGCATAGTAGCAAATTTATATTAAACATTATCTTAGCTTTTTTCAGAAAATATTCAGATGTAACCCCCTTTGTAATCATTAATAAGTAACTAATTTAATTAGACATTTTTTTCTCAGAAAATTTTACTGATTACAGTTTCATTTATTTTGTAATTAAATTACATAATGCCGTTACACGCAACCAGTTACTTCCCAACACTGGCAGTGACATTTTCAATCTTTTTTATTTACAACAAAAGTTAATTGCCAGCACAAAATATAATAGCATTGTAATATATGTAACGATAAAGTTTACAGTGGCGTCATAAATAAAAACCAAAACATCACAAGTGATGCACATTCTTTGTTCTTCATTTTCTAGTAGTAGAGTACCCAAAAACCTTGCAGTATTTTCGTGTAGTAAATTACTTCGTGTAGTGGTTTACTTTGTGTAGTAAACCACTGGTCACGCCCCCCCCAACCTCACGGCCCCCAGTCTGAGGAGGGGGAAAATAAATTTAATAAAAAAAATAAAAAAAAACCCTCCTGAACAGAAACGGTCTAAAGGAAGCTGAAATGTATGCATTATTACTTTTTTAATCAAGTCATTTGTCACTTACGCTACAAGCCCCATATTAGCAACATGTTGGGTCACGCCCCCATCAACAGTGCAAGACATTACGTGCCTGCATTCTGACAGCACTTAATGAAACTAGCAGCTAACCACTGGATACCACTGTAACTCAGTGCAAGATCTGTGAGCCACTTTGGGTCAGTAAAAAAATTTGCAAAGGAAGATGCACAAATCGAGCAGAAAAAGTCTTAGTTCGTCACGCAACGCAAATATCCTCTGCAATGCTTTACCTCTGGAGAGCCACCGTACCTCCGTGTGCAAAAGTAACGATTCATATTCTGACCCCATTTCTTTGCATAATAGGCCAAACAGTCTTGTTTTTATGGGGCGAGTCTTGATGAAATTGACAATTTGTGTTGCTGTTTTAAGCACTGCGTTCAATTCGTCAGGAAGAGTTTTTGCTGCAAGGACCTCCCTGTGGATCATACAGTGAGTGAAACGCACATGCGGAGCTACTTCACGAACCAAAGCAGCGAGCCCTTTATTTTTCCCTAACATGGCTCCCGCTCCGTCTGTGCACACACCGACACAGTTGTCCCAACAAAGACCAAGTTCATCCAATTTACCATTGAGTTTTTCTAAAATATCTCTTCCAGTGCATGTTTTTTCCATTGCTGAACAAAATAACAGATCTTCAAGCAATTTTCTCATGACGGTAGCGAACAAATACAAGTAGTTGCGAGGAGTTTGAGATGTCTGTCGACTCGTCTAATTGCAATGAAAAAAAAAATGTCCGTCCCGTATTCTCTCAATTAGTTGACATTTGATGTCGGTTGCCATTTCAGTAATACGGCGGCTCATAGTGTTGTCTGATAGTGGAATTTGTTCAACGTCACTGGCAAACTTATCTCCAAACATATTTCTACAGATGGCCATTGCTGCTGGACGAATGAGGCTCTCTGCAATTGTATGAGGCTTTTTGTCCTTGGCAACTAAATACGCCACCTCATATGATGCTGTAAGCGCTTTGACTGCCACAGTGGTTTGGCTGGTCATAGTTTGTTTTAGATTTTTTAATCCTGATTCTTTACGGCGAAAAAAGTCAACCGGTTTATCTTTTAACGTCGGGTGTTTGGTTCGTAAGTGACGTATTAGTTTCACAGGTTTTAAACTGTCATTTGCAAGCACCTCAGAACATACAACACACTGTGGACGTGGTTCGTGATTAAGTGTGATGCACGTGAATCCGTATTTGATGTACTGTTCGTCATACTTTCGTCGTTTTGATGCACCCAGGCCTTTGGTTTTTCCTATTAATCCTCTCTGTGTGGAAAGCCTCGTTGACGTGGAGGGTTCGACATCAATTTGCGGAAGTTGTACAGGTTCAGTCGGACACTCTTCTTTTTTGCCTGACGGTTCACCCGTTTTATCACTGGTATTATTACGTTTAAGCCACCGGTCCATTTTGTTTTTGTTTTAATATTTAGCTTGAACTCGATCGCGTCAACTCTGCTCCTCTGCTCTGTAGCCAACTAATATATCACCATGGCAACGTCACAGAGACTGAGGTCGCCTCGCCTGATTAGCTGCGGGACTAATCAGATTGCCCCCTCTAGTGGATGACTAAAGATTTGCTATCTTACATTCACGTTTCACTTAAGCCTCTGAATTCACAGTTTTGGGCCCCACAGGTTGAAAACCCCTGCTGTAACTAACAGGTGAGTAAGTTGGTGATACTTGAAAGCATAATTGAAATGATAAGATCATATAGTTATCTCACTCAGTTAAATGTGTAAGAATGTGTCGACCAGTGGGGATTTCTTTAGATTTCTAGGGATAGAAACATTTTTGTTAAACCACTTACAAGTGTTATGTTGACAAAACTATTGAAACAATTACTTTTTATTACAACTGTACATGAATAAATAGGCCATTTGGCCCTGGACTAATAGGGTATTCTATTTGTCCATTCTATTGGCTCTATTCTATTTTGAAGACTTGTGCTGGCTGCACAAGTCTAATTTAAGGCTCTCACAAATAAATAGTATGGGTATATTATAAATTTTCTGAGTCATCAGAGTGCCTTGAGTATTGAAGTTGTTGAGTTTTGTGTCCCTGGTGTTCTTTCATGCCACAGGGATAAAAGAAAGCATACAGTTTAGGCGGAAATTGTGAAAAAATGTGTGTTATTTCTGGTTTAAAGAAGTCATGTGACCTCTGTGTTTGTCAGACAGATTCAGTACTGGGCTTAAATGAAAGCCTAAAAGGTCCCCTTTCCAACGATACCAAGCACCATATTATAGAATATTGACAATATCCCTAGCATGAGCCTAAACCAGATATACACCAGATTTCAAAAACTGAATTTATTTTAGGGGGTTAGTAACTTCATAAGCTGAAAAAAAAGTGATTTCGCTACCACCCCTGCACTGCTATCGTGATTTTTCTGATACTAGGGGTGTATACCGTGCCAAAAAACAATGATAGCATTTGTCCCCAAGATGATACCGATCAAGCCCCCAGGCTCATGGACTATAATGTCAAAAAAATTAATGGTCAAATATGTACTATTGCAGTGGTTCTCAATTCCAGTCCTCAGGACCCGCTACTCTGCACATTTTGTATGTCTCCCTTATTTAGCACACCTGAACCAGATCATCAGCTCATTAGGAGAGACTCCATGAACTGAACTGAGTGTGTCAGATAAGAGAGACATACAAAATGTGCAGAGCAAGGGGTCCCGAGGACTGGAATTGAGAACCACTGTACTATTGTGTTAACATTTTATGGACTAAAAATGCGTTAGAAAACGTTAATCTCAAAGACGAGTTCGTTCAGAATCAGCTACATACAGCAGGTCGGCTGACTCGATTTCCTTCTCATACATTCCCGTAGCGTCACAGACAGTGCATTTCCCTGTTGAAGCCCAGCGTCCATTGACTTCAATGGGACTGCTCTGAACAGTTTTTTTCAGCGCTTCGAAACTAGACGGTCATTGGATAAATGCTGCGATTATGTCCCGCCCACGGACGCTCAGCGTCTCTGGGGGTGAATGAGGAGTGGGTTGGCCCGGACACCGGGCTTCCGCGTGATGATTGGAGGGGCTGCATCTCCTTTTGATTGACAGCGATTTCATACAATAAAAAGTCGTGAAGCTATTGGAGCTCAGTCCCATCGCGGATTTTTCAAGTGATAGTCAAAAGACAAACTGCTGCTACCTCTTTCTTGGTATTTGCTTGTCGAAATTGCTAGCCATTTTTCATAATACATTTCACACAATTATACATTTATACCTTTATTATATTATTACTTATCCTATTATATTTTTTATAATATTATTAGTAATAATTAAAACAATAATTATTAAAATAAAAGCCTATATATTATTAGTAGTATTATTATTATACTTTATTATATTATTATTTATACCTTTATTATATTATTACATTTATACAATTATACCTAACTCTGCTGGCCATTGAGAGGACACTGGTCAAGTCACTGGAAAAGACGCCTAGTTGGAACGATATAGGGTCACAGAGCATTTTCTTGAAAAGGAACGTTGGGCAGAATTTACGTATAAATAAATGGACAATTTTTATGATGTAGGCCGAAAATGAGCTTCCCCTCTTTGAAAGACCAGCAGCCGCCACTGGTGTCGACATAGAGGAAGGGTGGCAGAGTGAGTTGAGTTGGGCTGCTGCGTGCTGCTATTTTTGCAAACTTGTATGATTATCTCTGGCTAGCGAGCTAACGCTAGCTAGTTAGCTTAAGTCAATTCCAATGTGTCACTTAGGGCCATTACATAGTCAACGCGAGCGACGCGCTCCCTTTCATAGTCAAAACAGTGGACGCAAGCGTCACGGGCGATGCGTGAAATGCAATACACCGCTCACACAGTCATAGCACTGAACGCCCGTCTATTTCGCTTCAAAAGCTCGCTTTCGCTTTGGACGCGCGAATGGATTCAAAATATTTAAGCGTCGAACTAGACGCGAATTTGAACTGTGTGTAAACGCAGCATAACAGGCTGCAATGTCAAGATTGCAATGCTGGAATGTGTGTGTCAGAGAGAGAGGCGCGGGCGCGATCGAACAGTGAAAACATAAAAACATACTCCGTAATTTTGTTCATACAGGACATCATTACAACTGCAAAGTGTTTAGCCTACTTATATTTATGTAAAACACAACATTGTACTTTTGTCAAACTGTAACCTACAACTGTCACCCAACCAAAATCACTCACACACACACACACAGTAGAGGAGATGTATACATATAAGCTTGCATAATTTTTCCTCTTCGCCCGCCATTGTATTCAAACCTTCTTCTGTAAACATAATATACTTGAATTATTGTTTATGGCCTGACGAGCCGCGGGAAACCCGCTACTCTGAGTGACGCGGTGCGCGAGTTTTAAAATAGTAGTTTTTGACAATCAAGTGCCACCCCAAATAAAAGACTGGGCCAAGCTGGCCCCCCCAGAAATAATGTCCTGGCTACGCCCCTGCTCGAGGTCATGGTGCAAAGGACCTTAGGTTGATTTTACTCCGAACCATCCCTTTAACGGCACGCAAACGAGGCAGTCGTTTTCAGCAGCCAAAGTCCACAAGACCGAAAGTGCATATGAAGTGTGCCATTTGGGACAGGGCCATTCACATTAAGCATGATAAACCAATTATACAATCGATGAAACAAAGCAATAGACGAAACTACAAAGCTGACACAGAGGTATATATAATTACGAAATAAAGTCATTATGATTGTTATTGTTATTAATATTATTTTATAAAGTAGCATGTAAGATAAAAGTAGTTTTATGATTTAATTTTATATTAAAGCAGTTTCTGCAACAGCTCCAGCTCTCCGACGCACAGTGTAAACGTCAGCGTCCGAATTCACTCACTTCATTTCGTTCACTTCGAGTGTTTGCTCATCTGCAATACGTCTATAGGACGTTTCCTGCTAGATGTCAAATAGACGTTTAGAAGATGTCTTTAAGATGTAATGATTTAGAATGTATGTTAAACTGACATCTTAAAGATGTCTAGGGCCTCGTTTACACTGCAGGTCTTGATGCCCAATTCTGATGTGTTACCTTTATCCGATTTCTTTGACCATCCGTTTACACGTTCTTTCAACTGTGACCCATATCCAATTCATGCGTTTACACTTGCCATACTATCTGAAACATCGCGCATGCTTAAAGGGTTACATTTTCTTGCACATGGGCGGATGCGAGACATGCATATACACATATCCGATTTATTTCCAAATATGAATGAGGCCTGAAACCGATCTCGAAATATCCGAATGCATGCGTTTTTTTCCTGTTTACACTGTCATAGAGCACATCGGATCTGTGTCACATATGAGCAAAAAAAAAAAAAAAAAAACCGAATTGGGTCACTTTTCACTGACAGTGTAAACGAGGCCTATCAGATGTTAATAATAATAATATGTTACATTTATATAGCGCTTTTTCTGAGACCTCAAAGAGCTTTACATAGAAGGGGGGAATCTCCTCAACCACCACCAATGTGCAGCATCCACTTGGATGATGCGACGGCAGCCATATTGCGCCAGAACGCCCACCACACACCAGCTTACTGGTGGAGAGGAGACAGTGATGAAGCCAATCAGTATATGGGGATGATTAGGAGGCCATGATGGACAGAGGCCAAGGGGCAAATTTGGCCAGGATGCCGGGGTTACACCCCTACTCTTTTTCGAAGGACATCCTGGGATTTTTAATGACCACAGAGAGTCAGGACCTCGGTTTAACGTCTCATCCGAAGGACGGTGCTCTTTTGGCAGTATAGTGTCCCCGTCACTACACTGGGGCATTAGGACCCACACAGACCACAGGGTGAGCACCCCCTGCTGGCCTCACTAACACCTCTTCCAGCAGCAACCTGGTTTTCCTAGGAGGTCTCCCATCCAGGTACTAACCAGGCTCAGCCCTGCTTAGCTTCAGTGGGCAACCAGTCTTGGGCTACAGGGTGATATGGCTGCTGGCTGTTAGTAAACAGCAGATGCTTTCCAGATGAAGTGATCTTTAACAGACATCTTGCAGACGTACGTGTGCTATGCGCCAGAGAAACAAGGGCGCAGCCATCTTTAGAATATTGACTGCGAGCCTGATCGGTCTTCAAACCGGCAAATCCGCGTCACAGTCACCTCCGTTTCACTGCTCTAAAACGGATCCAGCCCGGCCCCGGTTTCAGTGGGCGGGAACAACAGTCGCAAAACAGATTCGGGCCGTATCCGTGGAAATGAGCGCGCAAAAATATTTTTCTGGAGTTTAGAAGAGGAGGCAGCCACAGTCGGTACTCGGTATCCTACCTCAAACACTTCACCAAGGTAAGTCACACATGGTCAAACTGTTTTATTAATTAATTAATTTCTTATTGATTATATTGTGTACTCGTTAGCTTAAATTTTAAACAAGTTTTGGAGTTTTTATTGCTCCTTAGATCGGCATTGAATGGTAATGTTAGCTAACTCTTACGTTTTCAGAGGGCATATGCTAACATGAAGACGACCCAGAGGATTGTAATATGTAATTGACGAATTTTAACTGCTTTAATTTTCACTGTTGTTAAAGTTTTAACTTGTTAATCAATGTTAGTGATAGGCTAGCGTTAGCTTAAACTAGCTAAGGCCTCCCGCAGACCATCCACTTTATAATAAGGTTTCATTTGTTAACATTATTAATTTGTTAATATTGTTAATTGTTAATATTAACATTTGTTATTAATTACAATGAACTAACCATGAACAATACATTTGTTAATGTTAGTTAATATAAATACAGTTGTTCATTGTTTGGTCATGTTACTTCACAGTGCATTAATGTTAACAAATAGCCTACAATATTTTATTTAATAATGCATTAGTAAATGTTGAAATAACATTAACAAAGATTAATACATGATGTAGAAGTGCAGTCAATTTTTAGTTTGTCAACTAATGGTAACTAACGATACTATTCTCTTCTGCTCACCAAGACTGTGGTTATTTAATCAAATACATTAGTATTGTGAAATATTACATTCTATAGTAAAATGTAGGCTAATTTATTCCTGTGATCAAAGCTATAATTTTCAGCATCATTACTCCAGTCTTCAGGGTCACGTGATCCTTCAGAAATAATTCTAATATGATGATTTGATGCTCAAGAAACATGTTGAAAACAGTTGTACTGCTTCATATTTTTGTGGAAACAACTATACCATTCAAACATTTGTGGTAAGATTAATACTTGTATTAATCAAGGATGTCTTAAATCGATGGAAATTAACAGTCAATGACATTTATAATGTTACAAAAGAATTTATATTTAGTAAATGCTTTAATAATCTTAATTTAATAAATGCAAATACATGCTGGTCATTGAACTTTCTATTTATCAAAGAATCATGAAAAAATTATCACCATTTCCACAAAAATGTTAAGCAGCACAACCATTTTCAACATTGATAATAATAAGAAATGTTACCCGAGTTCCAAATCAGCATCTTAGAATGATTTCTGAAGGATCATGTGATATCTGATTCTGATCAATTTAAATGAATGTTTAAATAATTGATATAGGCCTACCAGTTTATCCCTTAATTGATCTACATTATAGAAGAACTATAAATCAGGACTCAGAAGCTTATTAGTTGGAGGTTGATGTTTTTTGCACATATATTTTTTTCTCAACAGGAGCTGTAAGGAAAAACCAGTCTTCTACCAGTGCAGCAGACATGGAATAGGTTCTTGCGGCATCCGTTGATTTAACCTTTGATCCATGACAGCGGCCGGAAGGAACGTTCAAGAGCCAAAGAGGCCTTAACTGAGGTAAATTTCAGATATAAGCAGCACAGCACAGTACAGCCGTCAAATTCTTTATTTAGTGCGGCAATTACATGAATATCTAAAATCTTTCTTCTTGGTATTTTTTTTTTTTCCTTTTTCAGATGCCTCATGGGAATTAAACGGCACATATGAAGTGGTTTGTAATACCATGGCTTTCCGACCTGTCCTGATTGGTTTTTGATGCGTTTACAGTTCATTCTATAAAATTATTTTTGTAACACTTTACAATAAGGTTCATTGGTTAACATTAGTTAACTACCTTAGTTAACATGAATTAAGAATGAACTGCACTTCTTTAGCATTTATTAATCTTAGTTAATATTAATTTCAACATTTACTAATACATTAAAATCAAAGGTTGTATTTGTTAACATTAGTTAATGCACTGTGAACTAACATGAACAAACAATGAACAGCTGGATTTTTATTAACTAACATTAACACACATGAATAAATACTGTAACAAATGTTTGGCTCATTGTTAGTTCATGTTAGTTAATACATTAATGAAACTTATTGTAAAGTGTTACCATTATTTTTTTATTTATTATTATTTATTTTTTTTGCTTTTCACTGCCTCTTTGATCAATGCCACATTTTTTGGGATAAATAATACATTCATGAGGCTTATGGTCACTACACAACATGAATACCCATTCAAAAACATTCTTTCAAATATACATTGAGAAAAGATCAGAGATTGTATCACTGTTTTAAAGGGAAAGTTCACTGAAAATTAATTTAATTTACTTACCCTCAAGCCATCCAAGATGTAGGTGACTGTTTTTCAATTAAACAGTAAAGAAGATTTTTAGCTGAAACCGTGGTCTTTGGTGATTCATATAATGCAATTCAATGGCTACTGTCACTTTGAGAGTAAAAAAACAAACATTAGAGGCAAAACAAGACTGCCGTGACACGACTGTTTGCAGAGGCTGTGGATTACAGGTAATAATGTTGTAAATGTTCAGTTTCTTTGACAGACCAATTGTTTTGCTTCATACGACCCCAATGAATCGTCAGGAGCCACAGGTATTAATTTTGTTTTGCCTAATACGTTTTTTTGACTCTCAAACTGACCGTAGCTATTGACTTTCATTATACGAATCATCAAGGACCACATTTTCAGTGGTCCTTGTAGTTGCGTAGCTGTCAATGGAGGGAAAGAAATCTCTCAGATTTCATTAAAAAGATTAAATTGTCCAATCAATTAATTTGTGTTCAGAAGATGAACGAAAGTCTTATGGGTTTGGAACGACATAAAAGTGAGTAATTAATGACAGAATTTACATTTTTGTGTGAACTATCCCGTTAACAGCAAGTAGAGACTTAAGTGTTTTATATAAACTTTGAGTACTTGAGCAAAAATTATCAAAAGAAAAAGAAAAGATGCACAGTGGCATTGTTTTGCAAATATGTTTTGATATGCTTAAATAGAAAATGGATCAAAAGATAAAGCCCTTGAATATGTCAAATTTACGGTCCAAATAATTTTTCTTTGAATGCATGTAGTGGCTGTGAGTTAGTGCTAACACTAGATTATTAGGTGGTATTTTAGTGTAAAAAAGTACAGTAATTCGACTTTTTATTGCCTAAGCATTTTGTGTAAAAAACAGAAAAAATATCAGTGGCATAAGACCATACGATATTAGATCATGTAAATGAGAAGATTCATGAAATTCTAGATATGTATACTACTTGGAGCGAGCGAGTGTGTTTGTGTACTGTCAACAAAATGAGCTGGCCCTGATCCAGCATGATTCTGGACCAGATCCGGCCCACACTTGGGCCAAATCGCCATAAAGGAATCCGGAGCTGGCCCAGTTCTGGTCCAGATGAGAAAAAAACGGATCCGTGCCCGGCGTGCCGGTATTGGCCCGTTGTGCCAAAAGACACCGGCCCGAGTCTGTTGGGCGGATCTGGCCCAGAACTTACGAAGTGTCTGGTCCAGATGATTTTTGCTATCTGGGTAGTGCACGCAAATGCCATACACTTGGCTATATAGGGATTAGTGAATTAGTGACCGAGTGAGCGGTTTCGGACACAGCTTAACACATCATTTCTTCTTTCGACTCTCTGATCGGTGTAATTTTCTGTACAGCATCATGGGTAATGTAGTTTTTCACCAGAAATTCCGTTGTTAAACACGATTTTAAAAAGAACATTCGAAATACGAAAGGCCTTTATACGAAAAAACTAAAATTTCAGACTCAGTGTGCAAGGACTACCCTCAAACATACCCAGGTATTTAACATAACCTTCTTTCTGGAATAACCCCCAGATGAAATGGCTCTTAAACATATTCTGACCCAAAATGAATATCTACAAAAAAACTTGAATTGCTCATACCCAGTGTTGTGTGCCACAGTCAGTGAGCTCAGCCGCTATGATGTACTCGTTATTGGAGAACGCGGTCACTTTACACGAAGGAGTGAACTGACTGTCGGCACCAAGCCGCAGCTCTGAAGCATCCACAGGTAAATCAACGTCAAAGAGGTCAACCTTAACCGCGATCTCCATGTAATTCTCGTGGCAAATCACGGCTACGGTTCTGACACGTGTGATCTGTCTGCTGGGCAAATCTTTTGCTTGATTCCAGAGGTGCTTGATTGGGAACGGTTCCCTCGTTTGCGACCGACCGGATGGATAGGGTATCGGAGGGTTAGAGCTCAGTTGAGAGGTCCTTACATCACTAAACGCTGCTGTCAAAGTCAGGATCAAGAGATGCAAGATTAAACTTTCCGTCATCGTCCTCAATTAATTTAGTGAGCCAAACCTGCAAGCTAACCCGCATCACCTAGCAAGCATCCGGCCCACTTCCGCTTCTTTAAATGGACAATTAACTAATTTTTGTATGAGTTCCATAATCACGGGTTAATTAGGCGTTGCACTGCTGAAAGTTGGGCAATAATTAATGTGACGAGAAAACAACCCCTCTCACTTGTGTAAAAAAAGTCTAGAGAAAATTCACTTTGAAAAATGTCAGCTGAGCTGAATAATAAAAACATTTCATTATGTATTCACATCCTCCTTTTTTTTTTTTTACATCGTTTCTCCCCTAACCCCCACCCAAATTATGTATCTTTTGTTGATTTGATACCTCTGTTCTGTTTCACCAGTAATAATTAATAAACACTACTGTAACGATCTTGTTTGAGAAACATCTTTTCACATTCTTCGCTTTAATTTTGCAAGAACAAATATTTCAAAAAGTGAATATTAATATAAATAATTGATCTAAAATCAAATATTATTACACTTGGGGGAAATGGCTGTTGATTATTGTAGGCATGAGTAGATGTTGATAGCGGTAATCATAGTATATATACGTAGATGCCTCATTCGACAGCTCCCGATACTTATGCGCGCCCGCCATCTTGCAACGGTCAGCGTGTCGTCCCTCACAATAAGAATCAATGATGCCACATCATTGCGCAGAATCTGTTTGTGAAACCGCCAAGATTTAAATTCCCAAAGAAATGGGATAACCTTCCGCAGGTGGTAATGTGTTGGTTTGTGTTTTTATATGTATTAAATTCATATTACATGTTTTTACTAATGTAATTGTAATGTTTTTACTTTTACTATGGTAACTTAGTATTGTCAGCTGACGCCTTTGTCTTGTTGTATTGTGTTGGTTTAGCAAAATCATCTTCTGAATTATATTTCATATACAGATATTATATCCATACATGATGCGTCTAACTATGGTACATACTGACGCTCTGTCAACTTGCTCTCGAATGTCCATGGACTGCTCCAATATGGCGGACGGCGGCCGCTAATGAGGTATCTAGTGTATATATTTATGGCAGCAATCTTCGACAGACTGGCTTGCGGATGAACGAACCAATCGATATCATGAAAGATGCATAAAAATATAACCTATATATGTTGTTGTTGTTTTTTTGCATAAAATATTAGCTATAGTTGTTAGTAAATCGTTTGTCAGCTTCTTTATAAAGTTTATCAAATTACATGATGCTAAAATGTGCTTTTTTGTAAAAACGTGTATGGGATTACGTTTCGATCCTTCATTCGCACTCTCAGGACCTTTCAGCAAATTCAAAATGGCGGAATTTCAGAAAAATGGTTCGGAGCTAAACAGGATATACCAAGTATAAATATAAAATTAAATACTGGGGGAAAATAAACAATTAGCTGCACGACCACAAAGTGAGCAGTTATCAATAACGGATTTGCTTTTTTAAAATTGGTTTTAATCGTTTTAACATTGCAGCATCGTCTTTTTAAAGGTAAGAACGACATGCAGTTCAGTTTTGCTTTTTGTGCAATTTTATTACAGGAAAATGACTATGATTAACCTCAGTTGTATATAAATAATGGGCCTAATGAGTTTTAAGACGCTTGAATATGTGCATAAAAAACTTTTTGACAGAGTAGTATATCAGTATTTGCGTACTCAATCCCGCATTAAGTTTGCTTAAAAATGTGTTTGAAAACTCATGAACTCGTTTTAGATGAATAAACTTTTCCGATCGTCAGGAAATATTTTCTGTAGCACAATGAAATCTGACAGACCTTTATAAGAGTTGAACATTGGAACAGTGTTGATGCTGCTTGATGCGTTACGGAGAAGGGGTGTTTTGGATTCCTGTAAAACAAATAACTAAGCTAACCAATAACTAGATATTAGACTCGTAGTTCTTCTTAATGCTCTGGAAAAACTCAATATTCTAGTTATAAACTTTTTTGTTATATTTTCAAATAATTGTTATTGATATTTAAATGCATGGATCATTCCCTAGCATTAAATTTGATTATTTGTAATATATTTGCTTCATAATCTGCCACCAGTTACACTCCACTGTGAATATCTGTATTAGCATCAGCCATAAAAGATTCATATCAGTAGACTACACCTAAGGAATAACTTGCTAGCAACTTGATTCCAGTTTCTATATATGACCTTTGTAAACAAATGTACAAATCATCTAACCATAAACCTGTGGCCAAGTAATACACAATGAAATATAGCACTCAATAAATCAACAATATGTGAATTCACATTGTAATGGAAAATAGAATATATACAACTTTTTTTTTTTTAGAAAATAACTTTTTTTAAATGAAATATTATTTAAAAGTATTTGAACTAGTTTATTTTTATTTTTATTTTTTAGTTGTGATAATAGATATAGAATAGATGTTAAAAGATGCAGCTATATAACTCCATGGCAACTATACATTCATTAACATAAATGTGCTGTAAAATATGGCATTAATTATAAATGTAATACATTTTTAAAAACTTATTTATGCCTTCAAGACTATTAGAAGTTGTTTCTAGAAAAAATTAGAAAGCCAAAACAATCTCTGTTACTTTAATTTCCTATTATCACTGTAAAGCTGCTTTGAAACAATCTGTATTGTTAAAAGCGCTGTATAACCGAAGGTGACTTGACTTGGCAGACCATTCTTAAAGTTATCTATTTCTGTTGCCAGTGGAAATGGATTGAAAGAGCTTTATTTACTGATGATGATGATGACATTGAAATTTGAATATATCTGATTTATTTTGTTTTGTTGTTGTTTTTCTGCCATAGAGTGAGACATGGCAGAGGAGCGCAGACAGAAGCTGTGTTCAGTGATCCTCCCTACTGAATCCATGAAGGCGATGGCGGAGTCAGTGGGTGTGGGCTCACTGCAGGAAGACAGCTGTCTGGCCCTCAGCGAAGAGGTTAGCTACAGGATTAAAGAGATTGCACAGGTATTTACAATTGCAATTAACAATTTTGTTTATACTTGCAGTGTAAGCTTATACATAAATAAACATGTAGAAAGTATGATTTTCATTAAGGTTTTAAGAACAAACATTGTGCACAGTACACAGACATGAATATTATTTTTTTTTATATATTACATGTTGGTATCTCTCCCCTCTTTTGATTGATGCTTGGGATACACTTGATGAGATTTTAAAACTATGGGAGACTACAGACATAAGGGCAGTTTCAACTGATTTTTAGCATTATAATTCTCAGAATGCACTCAGAAATACTACAAGATTCGTTCAGACCGCGATACCACACACCTGAAGATTGTGTGTACGCGCTAACGCCCAACACCATGCAGGACCAATAAGTTCAAACTCAATAGCCTTTTATAAACAGATTTCCTCTAATAAAAGTAAGTTGGCACGTTAAGGTGTTGTTCATTACCACGACAACCACTGGCTGGTAAAAAAAAGAATCGCAAGAAAAGCCTGACGTGTACTAACAACTATACATTATTTAAAGGTGCAATATGTGATTTTCTACAGATTTTTTTTTTTTTTTATGCTGGTTGAAAGTCTCCTCGTATCCTGATAGCAATCACTATGTTAAGCGGTCTAAATGTATTTTTATAAATATATATCATCTGTGGAGGGCGTAGGACCATAAAATGTATGTTCAATCATTTCCTTCGGTCTATTCGATACCATGTGTTCCCTGTCAGTCAACGTGTGTTTGCGTACCATTGCGCAGCCTGTTCACTCAGGCATCATCAGCACGGTCACGTATGCTGTGCAGACAGAGTGAGAATGGCAGGCAAACACCCTAACTTTCCTTCTGAACTGACAACAAGTGGCAAGTATCTACATTTCAAGTTTGACAGCACTGACTTTGCAAGCAAGCCCTTCTTTCCCCTCACTGTACTGTAAAGTGTTCTCACCTGTAAATGACACATGATGTAATCCAATAACGTTGTCTCTGGTCGTCTCGCTTCTGATCTGTGCGCGTTCATGTGTTTTGGATGAGGCGTGGCTTTGGACGGCGATTTGCAGGGAGGGTTGGACCGTGTGCTTTCAATGCTAGTAGGCTAGGTTAGCATTTCCCGGATCACCTATTGCACCTTTAAGCGTATTCTCGTTGGATGTTGATAGCAACTGTTCAAGTGGGAATTAAGTTTCATTTATAATGTTTAATTAATTTATTAATTTCAAGATGTAGCATTAACATGAGGATAATTTAAACGTAGGCTTTGAAAAAAAAAAAAAAAAATACAGCGAAACATTTAATGTGCAAAAAAAGAAAGAATTGTAAACGACTAGTATAGTCGACTAGCAGCAGCAGTATCATTTAATCGACTAGTCGGCTAAAGACATCCCCACTGATTTAGAGGGTGCCGCCTTTAACCTCTAAAAATAATTTTAGAGCTCTATGGATTCCTTCATTCCATATTTTCATCATTTGTTTAAAAAAAAAAAAAAAAAAAATTATACATTAAAGGGATAGTTCACCCAAAAATGAAAATTCTGTCATCATTTACTCACCCTCGAGTTGTTCCAAACTTGTATGAACTACTTTCTTCTGCTGAATACAAAAGAAGATGTTTATATTAAAGAATGTCGTAATCAAACATTTGATGGACCCCATTGACTCCCATAGTATTTTTTTCCTACTATCTATATATATATATATATATATATATATATATATATATATATATATATATATATATATGTATATGTGAGTAATAATGATTATTATTGTTTAAATTGTAAAATTGACCCCGTGGACCCCCCTTAGAGGGTTCGAGACTCACCGAACATTGTCTCAAAAATTTTGTGGAAAATACTATATTTGTTTCAATCACCCTTAAATGACAAATATGCAGATCTAACATTTATTTTCCTTTTAGATCAAATGATCATATGATAGCTGGTTATAATAATCAGGTGATAGTGTAATTGTTTGCAGCAATGTGCATTCTTTTCCATTTGAGAGATTACACAGAAAAGCTGAAGTGTTGTTTAAGTGTTGATGTGATATCTTCCACAGGATGCACTAAAGTTTATGCACCATGGGAAGAGACGCAAACTTATGACTGGTGACATTGACCATGCTCTTAAACTAAAAAACGTGGAGGTAAGAAAACTGAAATGAAGTGAGAGTCATTTGTTTCCTCTGTCTAACTCTTGCTTGGTGAACTACAACATTCAGTACCCTTTACAAATTATTTCTCCTATGTAAAGCAAGTTTTTTTCTTTAATTGTACTTGTCTCCTTAAGCCACTGTATGGATTCCAGTCTCAAGAGTTCATCCCATTTCGCTTTGCAAGTGGAGGCGGCAGAGAATTGCACTTTTATGAAGAAAAGGAAGTGGATCTTAGTGACATCATCAACACACCCCTCCCTCGAGTTCCTCTTGATGTTTCACTCAAAGGTAATTAACGAGCATTCCTCATATGAAACTATTTAGATGCAAACTCTATACCAAACCTAGTGAGTTGCTTACTTATATAGCATTATAGATACTGTCCTGACTTAAAAGCTGTCCCAAAAGGAGCCGCATAAGTTTTCTTGCCTTTTAGAATACCTTGTTTTTGCTAAATACTAAAGTAGCATCAAATGTGTCCTTCCCAGAATGCATTGTAAGTGAGCTCAGTGAAAAAGGTTTCAAGATAGTAGATGAGTGGAAAATTAAATATTTTTTTTATTTTTATTAAATGCTGAAAATCTAATTTAGCCCATTATTTATTTTGCTGTTTATGTACTTTTGTTTATTACAAGTGTTTATAATGAGCATTGTATTGTTAGCTTAGCAACATGCTAACATCAGACTGAATCAGCAAGTCAGGTCTCCAATGTGCTTTGTGTGAGGAGCACTATTTGCATGCTACGTTTGTTGTCTGTGAATGACATTGTTTCCCACATTAGCAAAAAAAAAAGAAGAAGAAAAAAGCCTGTCGTCTCTGTCTTTCAGCTCACTGGTTAAGCATTGATGGTGTCCAGCCTGCAATACCAGAGAACCCACCTCCAGGTAGGAGTTTTCAGCTCTTTCTTTCATTTGCATTATGTTGGTATAGAGCAGGGATGTCCAATCCTGCTCCTGGAGGGCCACTGTCCTGCAGAGTTTAGCTCCAACCCCAATTAAACACACCTGAACCAGATAATCAAGGTAATCAAGGATAATCAAGGCATTCTAGAAACTTCCAGGTAGGTATGTTGAGGCAGGCTAGAGCTAAACTCTGCAGGACAGTGGCCCTCCAGGACTGAGTTTGGACACCCCTGGTATAGAGGAAGGGAATTTATTTGGATTATTGTACTGCAATAAAGATAAAGCTCATATTAAAACCCCACTATTATTGCAGTATAAATGTATTCTGTGTTTATTGATCAACAGGAAAATAAAGATTCAATGATTCAAACAGAGTTCAATGCACCTGTAAAGCAGCTCTAAAAAGCTGAAGTCAGTTCAGTGTTGATTCAGTTCCGTTGTAGAGATCATCAATTGTTAAATTAGTTCAATTGGGCTATAAAGCAGCTCTGCAGAAACCAGTGATGTCATCGTCCAGCTCAGTTCAGTTCTCATCAAATAGTGTCAGTGGCCCTCATTTATCAAAAGTGCGTACACCAAATTCCCAGCGTACACCTGGCGTACACCCAAAACCACGGTGACTTTGAGATTTATCAATATGGACGTTGGCGTACGGCACGCTCAAATCCTACGGCAGCTCAGGAGGTGGTGTACATGTACGCACGTTTTGAGTTAGTGTGGAAATGCGCAGAAAAACAATTCCTAACACCACAAAACGCACTGACAAACTAAAAGATATGATATATTATGACCCACTGTAAAAAAACAACAACATAGGGATGTTAACCGATGACCGTTTGACCGATGGTTGACCGTATCAACATTAACCGATTAAAGTTGTCGGTAGTCGGTTAAATTTTTTTTTTTTTTCTAAATTAGACAGTGGACTAAACGCTACTACAGTTAGCCATCTCATTCCAAGATCTTTTTGTGTGAAGTGAACAAATCCCTCACACTCAATTTTTCATAACTCGCCTGTTTGTACTTAATAAACCAATAAAAACATTTGGTTTTCTGTGTCGGCTGCAAAGATGAAGTCTGACTCGCGATCTTCGCAGTAGTGAACGCGCCGGAGAGAAATACACATTTTATACGGATTACATCGTTTTATTTTGTTTTGAATGGTTCTGTTTAAAAGTAAAGATTTCTGTAGATAATAGATATATTTCTATTTTTTTTAGGTGTGTGAGGCTAGTAGTCTACCTTATACGTTGAGTTTCGGTTCATGGATGATAGCTTAACGTTATCCAGTTCAGGCGCTGGCGCCTCCGTGTCGTGATTATCTCTGCTATTTACTTTTTATTTATTAAATGACCAAAATTTTGGTCTTTCAATGTCTTTCAATGACCAAAAAATAATTCAGACTGACAAAATAATAAAAATGACATTCTTCTTCTTTTAAATAATAATAATAATAATACAAATAATAATAATAAGGACATTCTTCTTCTAAATAACAATAAGCGTCATTAATAATAAAAATCATAATTATAAGAAGAAGAATTACAAATTGTCATGCAATTATTAATGTGAATGAATGGTACTCCACATCACATCATCATCATTATTGTACACCCCAATACATGTGACGTGATACGAAATTAAATACTAATTGTTTCAAAACACGTGCTGTAAAATAATGCATTGTGATAGGTCATTTGCTCAGCCAACGTCGGAGAAGTTTCTCTTCTTTGCCGTCTTCCGTGTGTCCATGGCGTAAAATGAGGGCGTGGGGGAAGCAGAGACTTGAATATATAAGGGCGTGTTATTCTAATGACGATCGTTTTCAGCCACGGCATTTATCAAGGGCAGGTATTGCGTACACCTGGATTTCAAAGGTACGCACAGCTTCATAAATCAGGCGATGAGAGGAGTGTAAGCATAATCTTACGCCAATATATACGCCCGTTTCTACGCAAGAATGATAAATGAGGGCCAGTGAGTGTAGTCAGATCAATAATATTGTTGAATATCATAATAACTTGCATACATACTGGTAACTAGTGTTGTCAAAGTACCGGTACTTCGGTACCAAGTCGGTACTGAAAATGTGACATACCAGCATTTCTGTAGTACCGGGTATATTCGGTACCCACTAATAGGCAGCTGCTTTAAGTCGCTTCCGTGTTTTTATCTAAGCGCAGGGCTCCAGACTAACTTTATTACTTGGAGCACTGTCTGTAGCCGATATATACCACGATATAGTGTGTGTGTGTGTGTGTGTATATATATAGTGTCTGTGTATATTAAACTGCAAAAAGACTATTTAAATATTAACCCTGCATGTTCTGCTTGTTTCTGTGTGAATGAATGGCGCAGACGTGCGGTTTCATTTACCTCACACACACACACACACACACTGGAGCACGAGTGACGCTCGCGCTGTTTTCAGTCTCTGCTGCCTCACGATATGATGATATGATGAAATTCATCTCCAGAGCCACTCTGAGAGTCACTTCATGAGCATTTTACCGTTTAATTTGAGAAAAAACTATCGTCGTATCATACACATACAGAAACTCAAAGGTCTTCACGGCAACCCGTCAAAATAAAAGGTCAGTTTAACTTGGAAAAATAATTCCAACAGATTTTGCTGTGGTACCGAGAACCGTACAATTTTAATGGTATCGGTACCGACTACTGGAATTTTGGTATTGTGACATCCCTACTGGTAGCTAGTTAATACTATTCCTATTAACTAGTATTAACTTACATACTATTTGTGCATTAGACAGTATATAATGTGCAAGTTTGCAGTAGTACACTAGTATCCCATTTCTAGCTTATTACATTAAAAATACATTAAATAATTTTGTGATTTCTTTATCCTACTCAGCCCCTAAAGAGCAGCAGAAGGCAGAGTCTACAGAGCCGCTCAAAGCTGTCAAACCTGGACAGGAAGAGGAAGGCTCTATCCAGTCCAAGGGTCAGGGTGCAACCTCTGCTGAAGTCAAAGGTCAGAAATTAGTTAAGTTAAAAAGGTACAGTTGCAATCAGAATTATTGAACCCCCCTGCCCTGCAAGACATTCTGGTAAATTGTATGAAAACACTTCAAGTATAGCATCAGTTAACCATCATAGTAAGTTATTAATACACATATGTGTGATTCTGAGAACGTTAGGTTGAGTTGCTGAGTTAAATAAAAAAATCAAATATGTATCAAATATGGCTGTAAACATCCATATACAAAATTATTCAACCCCCAAAATCTAATTTTGTAGAGAATTCTTTACTCTTTATAACCTAAAATAAACATCTGACACCTCTTTACTGAAATATTGTTCTATTAGAAATATTATGTGTTCAAAAGCTTCCAGCTCACTGATATTCTTTGGTTCCCGCACTGTCACTGCTTTCTTCAAATCTTACCAAAGATTTTCAAGGGAATTTAAATCTGGAGACATTCAAGAAATCAAGAACATTCCAAGATCGACCCTTGAACCAAGGTTAGGTAGATTTGGATGTATACTTGAGATCATTATTCTGCTGGAAAGTCCAATGATCCAGTAAAGCTACAGCTGACACATTGAAGTCATCACAAACTTTTACAAAATATCCTGATACTTCAAAGAATCCATTACGCTGATCACATGGTCGAAATTTTCACTTCCTGCAGCAGCAAAGCACCCTCATAACAAGACTCATGACCCACCTCCATGTTTGACCTTAATAATTGTGTTTGTGTCTGGTCATAAACCATGCCTTTTTTTTGTACCAGACATACTGCTGATTCATGGGTATAGAAAGTTCCAGTTTGGTCTCATCACTCCATAAAACAATCTTCCAGAACTCCACAGGCCTTTCCTAATTCCTTTTAGCATATTCAAGTCAGCCTTTTATGTTCTCTTGTTCATGAGTGGCATTTGTCGAGGTGTCCGGGCTTGAAGTCAAGGCTTGTTTAGTTTTCTTAGTCTGCACTGAAATGTTTTCCCTCCTTTTATCAAGTCATCTAGCAAGTCTTTGGCAAAAAATCTATGCTTTCTTTTTTTCTTTTCTTTTTTTCTCAGCTGCTCTGATTAAACATCTTATTCCCCTCTATGAAATTGTCTTTTCTCTTCCATGTCCTGGAAGGTTTGCTATGGTACCATACATTTTAAACTTACAAACGATGCTACCAACTGTGTCTCTTGTAACTTTTAGTGTCTTGGAAATGTTCTGTAGCCATAGCTTTCTCACAGATTGTGTGAGTGCTCTTCATAGCTCTCATAGCTTTTGTCTTGGCCATATTTGCCAATTAACTTCAGCACATGCAAGAGCTAAATGTATGCATGTGTTACAACTAAAGCTAATAAAGTGGTGTAATAGGGTTCCCAAAATCTTAATTTTGGTTTTACACATTTTTGTACCCTACCATACTAGTAAATGATTTAAAAACAGCAATGTTGAATAATTATGACATAGCTGCATTATAAAAAATAAAAAAACTCAAAAATATTACATTATATATAGTCATTATAACTATTAATATGCCACTAAAGTGCTTTTTTTTTTTTTTTTTTTTTAACTCTGGATCTTTAGAAAAGCTTACATTTTATAAATTGTTACAGTCTCTGTGGGGTTGAATGATTTTGATTGCAATTGTACATCTGGTGTTAGTTAATTTTATTCTACTGATTTTCTAATCTTACTCACACCATTCACTCATGGTGATTCAGGGAAGGAGAAGATGCGGATGAAGCCGCGTAGCACACACGAGCTCTCTGTGGAACAGCAACTGTACTATAAAGAGATCACTGAAGCCTGTGTGGGATCTTGTGAAGCCAAAAGAGCGGTATGTGTTTGTGTGTGTGCAGTGTCCACTCCAAAATATTTGTTTCTAAATGGTGGTTAAAGCAAGAAAATGTATCAGCCAATAACTGTATTTTGCATTATTTCCCTAAAATGTTTGTCCCTGTAATATTTAGCTGTATTTTGAATATCTTTCTGCATTATAATATACAAGCAAGTTTGACAAAACACCACCTTAGACAAAACACCACCTTAAACAAAAACATTGAAACGCATTGTAATTTTGTCCTTCAGCCCTGTCATTTTGTCATTTGGTGCTTTGTGATTTTTGTACCCTAGGTGTGCATGCTTGTAGGCTGTGATCCATTTTTTTTCTTTACTTCCACATGTTGTATAAATGTTGCTGTAATTGTTGCTGTAATTATGCCACCAGGAGGCACTGCAGAGTATAGCAACAGACCCTGGGCTGTACCAGATGCTGCCAAGGTTTAGTACCTTCATCTCCGAGGGCGTGAGTACATTCAAGGACCACTTATATCTGCTACAACTGCTTTATTAGCCAGTGTAAAATGGCTATAACCAGTTAAATAGGTGATATGTTAGACTTTTAGCTCTCTCATGCAAATACATGCATTAAAACAGGCCAATTTTTAGTTTGATTTAAGTGTTAGTTCAGGCCCAGATACAGAATCAAATCACTGAGAGTGCTTTTGAAATGAGTGAGGGTTGTCTTGCAAAACAGATGTAATGTGTAAGTAAGGCTACTAAGCACCACCATAACAAGAATAGAAATGTACAATTAGAGATTTGCAAGGTTACACTATTTGCAAGAAGTCGTTACTTAAAGGTCTTTAAGGATTACTTAAATAATCCCATTGCATGGATTATTTTATTATTTTAGAATGTTTCCTGGGGTGCCATTATAATGTTTGTGTGTTTTTTAGATCAAAAGTTGTTATCATTTAGAAATAAAAGGCATATTTCCTAGCCTGATTTTAGCCTCTGATTTGAACGCTCTGTTTGAAGGTGCGTGTCTGCTGTGAGACTTCAGTGTAAATGCCCACTGCTGTGATTGGCTGACATGCTTGCATATGAAATATCTAGCATTACATGTGGAACTCTCTCGAAAACTTTTACTATTACAGTTATTATATTTTTTACTATTACAGCTATCGGGATTAACAAATCGTGAAAAATTTAAGTATTTAGATCTATTCCAATCACATAAAAGGTTGCAGTGATGAGCATTGAGCAGATGACAGTCGGTTGATCGCGTGAAAAAAGATCTTATCATTGCAACGCAGTGATACTCTCATTAATGCTTTCACCAATGCAAACATGAGGTAAGTACAGTTAGAGCTTCGTTGTGCAGTGTAACAGCGTAATTGATTTCATAACGAGTTTTGGCAAGTGTCCAGATCAGGGGTCACCAACTGGCGGACTCCGGTCCGAATCCGGACCGCAAAATGCGTCCATACGGACCGCGAAGCCTTTTGACATAATGAAATAAATAAATGCCGCTATTTTCTAATAAAAACACATTTATATCAGGCACATCAAAGTCAGCTCAGTAGAGCCGTTTGGGTCCAACAGCGCAACGGGTTGCTATGGTTGCTACTACAGTTACTATGCTCACTGTTGCTACGTTCAGACGCACAGTCATGCGTGCAATGAAGAGAGCAGAGAGCGCGCAGACAGATGAAACTTTCAGCGAGTGAAAAACGCAGAGAGATAAAACTTTCAGTGAGTGAAAAACAATGGCATTTTCAAAATTTTGTAAAGTTGACTCTGAAAACCGAGTTTTCCGAGATAATTGGTGGGAAAATACGCATTTATTCTTCCTGCATCGTGATGTAACTGTTACAAGGCCCGTGTGTCTCATTTGCTCCGAGTCTGTCGCGGTTGTCCAAAGTGGAAACATTAAATGTCATTACGAAGCTAAACATAGACACTTAGAAGAAACTTATCCTCAGCAGTCCGAGGTAAGGGCGCAGAAAACAAATGAGCTCAAAGCCCAGTATGAGCGATCTAAGTTACACGGGTCGTCCTCTCTCACTCATTCGCCGCCCAACATCGAGCATATGAGTGTTCACTGAGAATACAGTGAATTTTAGACAATTTTATTTAAATTTCATAAGAGGTTATTTACATTTTTATGGACTACAAAATAAGAGATAAAGGGTTTCTTGCACTTTTTCATTTTTCCAACACTGGTGGCACTATTTTTTGCATGTGTTTCTGAATGATATTGCTGATTATCTTTACCAATGCAACTTGAAGCACAGAAGAGAGCAGTGTTCAACATTAGATACATTTAGTTAAGTAGAGACAATACAAGGAGGTTTGCGTTGATTGTGATTGTTAATCTCAGTTCAGCCGAAAAAAGCACTTTAGTTTCCCTTTTAAGTTGTTAATGTTGAAATTAATGTATGTTTAGTGCAGATTTAGAGATGAAGGCATTTTGCACAGTTTCCTTTATCATATTTTTGTCAGACATTGTTACTGGTTGAATTCAGATATTTTGTACCAAATCAACTTAAAGGACATAACAGAACAGCATTAAAAATAGATCAGTTTTGTGAAGGATTACTTATGGCTGCTTATACATATGAAAAGACATGTTTATCCATAACATTATATTTTGTTCAATAAAAAAAAAAATGTTATCTACACTCATTTCTTTAGTCTGGTAAAACCCATCAATTCATATTTTTAGGTATATAATTGTCCGGACCTCGACTGGTGAGGAGGGTTCATTTACTGGACCTCAAGCAATTTTAGTTGAAGACCCCTGGTCCAGATAAACTCGCGCTGTGTGATTGACAGCTTGGGCGATTGGAAAGGGATTGTTCTTTGATCGCTTTCTGTATATATTAATCACAGTTTAAGTTTTTTCATCCTACTAAGAGAAACAATGTGAAGTTGATCGTTTAGTCACTGGCTTGATTTACTGATGCATAAACAGTATTGAACGACTTTGAGAGAAAGATTATCTGTCTGAACTTGAACAATTACACATCAGAAATTCACATAACCCACTGGTTCTTTAGAGGCTTGGATGAAGGAACTAAAAAAATACTTTTGTGTTCATTTGTACATCCAAACACTGAGCAACTGCCATGCTTCACTCGTTTGCAAGCCATGATGTCTCTCGAGGAAAAACCAATATCGCGCTTGCGCAGCTCATTTTCTCATGGGCGGGCCAAATTCTTTTTGCGGGGAAAGAAGAGAAAGGGGAGGTGACCTTTCCCCTTATGACGACATAAGGGGAAGATTTCTAGATTCGCCCGTCTGAGCTTTCATTTTCTCAAAAATACCCAGGGCTTGGTTTACACCCATCAAAACGTCTAGCCACTGGGGGACCATAGGCAGGCTAGGGAAACTCATATTAATGTTAAAAAACCTCATAAACGTGCTGCTGGCTTATAGCAAATAGTTGTCATCATAAAATACTGAACATTTTTCTATTTATCTATTAGTCTACATTTACATTGCCTAATTTTGAAAAAAATTTTGTCCTGTCCATTGCTATAGTTATCACTGTGTTAATCATTACAATTTTGAGAGTATATCCCGCATTTAAATATGGATGTCATTCCCGAAACTTTGCAGTGTGTATGTGACTGTTGGTTCTCTTAGCAGCATGAAAAGCAAAACTTTTATTAAAATTATGAATTATGAATGACTATATGTTCTCTGTGAAAAGTGCTCTGTATATACAGTACTAGGCATAAATGAGTACAATGAGTACCCCTGAAATGTAACTAATTCAGCAGTTACTCTTTACATAGAAGACATATTAGGGTTCTTTGAATATATAATGTTCCAGCAAGTCTGCTTGATTAATTACCAAAGAAGCATGTCAATATTAATCAGTAAAATAAGATTTTCTTATAACAGTGATAAAATGTTGTAGCAAAAATGAATTTGAAATGAAAACCTCCTGAAAGTTTCCTAAACCTCCTAAAAAATTAAATAAAAACTTTCTGGTACAAAGTTAAAGGCACAATATGTAAGATTTTTGTATTAAAATATCCCCCAAAAAACACTAAAACAATGTTATAGATTTGATTATATAGTTGACCTGTGTATTTACATTATCCTAAATGTTTCCAACATTCACTGCTTTTATGTGCATCCTCATAATGCAATTATAATGGGATTTTGGCAATATTGCGATTAAACTTTACCTCATGTAAACGCAATACTTTGATCAAACCAATGCGATTAAGCTCATAATCGTAATAACCATATTCGCATTAAACTATGTGGAGTATGCCGATTTTAATTGCAATAAACAGGCATGTAAACACCTTAATCTCATTATTACCGCTCTGACCAAAGTGCGCATGTGCTCGGTTACTTCAAGAATGAACTCCGTGACATTATTGTGAATTTTTCTCTTCTCCAAATCGACCAAACTCTGTCGCCACAACTCGCTGCGCAGTCTCTGCTCCGTATTTTCATCCAGACAGCACAAAGAACACAACGGCAGTGTGGGCAAACCCGGCATTGCGATGTTCATCACGGCGCTGAATAATATCCATAAAAATGTATTTTGAATTTGATATGAGTAGATTAAACAATGACCGGTAACATGCATACTATACTGTATGCCTATCTGAGTGTGGTATAACCATACTTGATAGCGAATAATCAGAAAATATAAAAAAAATTGCATGTAACTGGAGTGAAGAGTTCTGCTCTTGTCATGTAAACATCTTTGGTTAGTTCAACCAAAAATGAAAATTCTGTCATTAATTACTCACCCTCATGTCGTTCATCTTCGGAACACAAATGAACATATTTTTGATGAAATCTTGGAGCTTTCTGTCCTTCCATTGACAGCAACATCATTGCAACTTTCAAGGCCCAGAAAGGTGGTAAAAACATCATTAAAGGTGCCCTAGAATTTGAAATTGAATTTATCTTGGCATAGTTAAATAATAAGAGTTCAGTACATGGACATGACATACAGTGAGTCTCAAACACCATTGTTTTCTCCTTATTTAAATCTCGTTTTTGAAAAACACCCCTGAAAAATAGGCGAATCTCCACATAACACCGACTGTGACGCAACAGTCGGGATCATTAATATGTACGGCTCCAAAAATGTGCATATGCCAGCCTATGTTCAAGGCCAGGCGGAACTGCGCAGCCAAATCATCGTCCGAATCATTTTTCTTCGAGAGACATCATGGCTTGCAAACGCGCGAAACATGGCAGTTGCTCAGTGTTTGGATGTACAAATGAACACAAAGGTATTTTTTTAGTTCCTTCATCCGAGCCTCTGAAGAAGCAGTGGGTTATGTGAATGTCTGATGTGTAATTGTTCAAGTTCAGACAGATAATCTTTCTCTCAAAGTCGTTCAATACTGTTTATGCATCAGTAAATCAAGCCAGTGACTAAACGATCAACTTCACGTCGTTTCTCTTAGTAGGATGAAAATAATCTTACTTAAACTGTGATTAATATACAGATAGCGATCAAAGAACAATCCCTTTCCAGTTGCCCAAGCTGTCAATCACACAGTGCGAGAATATCTGGACACTTGCCAAATCTCGTTATGAAATCAATGACGCTGTTACACTGCACAACGAAGCTCTAACTGTACGTACATCATGTTTGCATTGGTGAAATCATTAGTGAGAGTGCAGAAACTGCGTTGCAATGATAAGATCTTCATTCACGTGATCAACAGGCTTACACTGAAGTCTCACAGCAGCCAATCACAGCAGTGGGCGTTTACACTGAAGTCTTACAGCAGACACGCCCCTTCAAACAGAGTGTTTAAAAATCAGCCTAAAATCAGGCTAGGAAAAATGCCTTTTATTTCTAACATACTAACATTATAAGGGCACCCCAGGAAACATTCTAAAATAATAAAATAATCCATGCAAGGGCACCTTTAAAATAGTCCATGTGACTACAGTAGTTCAACCTTAATATTAGAATACTAGTAATAGTAGAATACTTTATTCAACAATCTCTTCTCTTCCATGTCATTCTACTACACTGTTGACATAGTGTAAACAGTGCAGCGCTTCTAGGTTCTACGTCAGAACGACATAGAATTTTCATTTTTGGGTGAACTAACCCTTTAAGACCTTAATCTAATTACAAATAATCACATTATTGGTGCACTTGTAAACTTTGTCAATGGGTCTCATTCACTAAGCATGCATATGCACAAATCTGTGTGTGAAATGTGCGTACAAACTATTTTAAGGACAATTCACGATTCACCAAAACTTTCGCAATAAAATGTATTCTAAATGTACGAAAAAATATAGGATCGGACGGGAGCTCGTCTGCAAACAGTGGCAAGTTTTACGAGAGTAACGAAAGGCTGTAAGGAAAGCGTTTGCGGAAAGCCCTTATATGGATATGGTTTGGGCGTGTTTTATCCAAATGGCTAACCTTGTGCATTCTCATTTAGAATACTCCAAATTCACTAACATCAGAACGATGTTAAGAACAAATTCATGTGCATGTGAATGTGTTGTGAATTAGGCGGAGGTTTTTCGTGAGAAGTTCTCCTGTGCGTACAAATACGAAATAATCCACGCAATTATTAGTGAATGAGACCCAATGTTTAAATCCAGAGAAATCAGCTATTTTAACCAGCGTAACTGCTTGTGTCTTTGTATCGCCTGTCAATGACGTCAATCTCATGTTAATCTAGGGATCTGTCACGTCACATTTACAAGCGCCAAAACGGTGTTTATTGTTTGAATTTCGTAATTAAATTGACAGAATCTGAGAGCTGAGAATTTGTTTCATATCAGTAGTAACCTTCTATGTCTTGTCTGTCGGTGTCAGTGTCCTCTTTGCTTCGCGATTTTTCTTTGCATGAGAAAATGGATGTGTGGCGTGAGAGTGTGTAAAAAGTGACAATTGCGTGAGTCTCACGGTGAGTTGGCAGCCCTGTGGATTCAGTTTGTAAATGTTTTTGGTGGTTGTGCTTGTGCGGTCTTGTTCATTTGCCTTGTTGTTTGTGTATCTCTATGGCAAACGCTGAGCCCATTCGGAACTACGGGAGCCCAGAGGGGAGTGTCGGCGGATGTTAAAGAGAAAACCGATTTTCATTCAAACAAGTTGACGTAAACTACACATTCGAGTTAATCGATAAAATCAATATATATCCCAGCCCTACCGCCCGCAGTTCCGACTGATGACCAGAATCTTTTATTGCTGGGGCCGCTCCATCTTTCAGTTTCAAACGATCTGCAAATCCAGCGTTGAACTGGGCCTTGTTTATTAAACATTCGTCACCGAAATGCCGGGAACAAACAAACACACCTGCACAACTCCGTTGCTGCCCTGGAAAAACAAACTGCATCCACTGTTCCCTTACGCTGGGTTCTTTGGGAAGCTGAACAAGGTTATCTTTCCCTCACAACCAAAAACACACTTCTTTGGTGCCATTGTTGATTTCGTGGTCTAAAAACAAAATGACAAATCTTTCTCAAGCAAGACCTGAGCTGCCAACAACTTCTGTAACCTGAACGAAGCACGTCGATGGGCGTACTCTTGCTCTCGCTCTGGTTGATGTGTGCACGCGCTCTTCCGGGAGAATTGTCTATACAAGGAATTCCGTCCTTTATGATGTCATACAGGGCCATACTCAAAAAAAAAATCAGAAACTTACCCTGAAGGGGTGTATTTGGCACATCCAACTCGTTTTTTGTAACAACACTCCCAGTCAAACATCAGGACAGTAGGAGGTAATCTTCCAGGAGTTAGATGTGAAAATTTGTTGTGAACTTGTACACTCAATGCCAATAAGGGTCAGAGTAGCATACTTAAAGTTATGTAGGTCATACTATGTAATAGAATATTGAAAATATAGAAAATGCTCCCTTTATAATCAGTAAAAAAGTTGTCACTCATTTCAGTTAAGCGAAATCTCATAGACTTCTGCTGCTCACCTTAGAAAACTTCCTTTATAATTAATTTGTCCACCAAATAATGATTCATGAGCATGCAGGACTTGGCACTAAACAAAAACTTAAACACTACTGATTGCCATTGAATTCAAGAGATCAACAGACATTTCTGTGATTGACTACATTGCTCAACGCTGCAAAAACACGCTGCAAAGAAACCTTTGACGTTCTCTAGAGCACGAACACAGATTTGCACTGAAGAGTTTGTTCCTATGTTTCGCCAATATGCTGTTATTATAGTTTAAACTGAGGGTGCTCTTGCTTTCATTTGAGGGTGTTTAGCACCTGTAGAATCGGGCCTGTGTTCCTTCCTCTATATGGGTGTCACAGGAGTAAGTGTTTTCTCTTTCTCTTTTTCAGGTGCGTGTAAATGTTGTTCAGAATAACCTGGCTTTGCTGATATACTTGATGAGGATGGTGAAGGCTTTAATGGACAATCCCACACTATATTTAGAGAAATATGTGAGTTATTCACACTACATACTAACAATAACATACACATATTTACTTCCCTTATGAAAAGCTACTTTTTTAAAGGGGTCATTTAGTTTTTTAACAAACCCCCGACCTTTAGAATTAAGATCCTTGATTTGTTTAGCTGCTATACCTTTAAGGTTTCCATGTAAACATGTTTTATGATTGGCTGACTTCTTTGGATGTACAATAAGACTATTTTTGGACTAGAAAGGAATTTTTTAGTTTTTAAACTTACTGTATGTTTTCATAGTATTAACTGTTTTATCTAAAAAATTCAAGGCAAATGCTATTTTTCTTAATGTGACTGCTTTAATAGAAACTCCCTTTGTTTTCTGCTGTCTTTCAGCTCCATGAATTGATCCCGGCAGTGGTGACGTGTATTGTCAGTAAGCAGTTATGTTTGAGGCCTGACGTGGACAATCACTGGGCTTTGCGAGACTTTGCTGCTCGGCTGATGGCTCAGAGCTGCAAGACTTTCAGCACAACCACCAACAACATCCAGTCTCGTATCACCAAGACCTTTACTAAGGTAGTAGACCCTGTGTGTTTGCGTGCTCACGTTGTGGCTGGTGTGTTTACAAACTATTATTTGTTTAATCCAATTGAAACAAATACAACTGACAAGCAAAAAAACTGAAATTAATCTAAGAAGCTTAAATTGTCCATCATTTTTATATGACTTTCTCTAATTGTCAGGCATTGTTGGATGATAGGACTCAGTGGACGACTCGTTATGGCTGCATTGCTGGACTTGCTGAACTTGGGCATGACGTGAGTTTCCTTCATTCACTGTCTACTATAACCATATTTAATGCTGTGGAAGCAAATTGATACTTAATGTATGTAATTTTTCTTCTGGTCTTAGATGCTAATTGGTCAGCATCCAAAATATTTATCTAAAATACCCAGTGTAGTAAACGCTTGTTGATCACATTACAGAGCAGCACTCATTAAGCCCATAATAGCTCTGTTATGCTATTTTAAAGGTTCTTAATTCGTTTTGGAGGTCTCCTACAATAGGTTTACATGCATCCAAGTAGAGCTTAAATCGGGCCCAACAAATCAAGCCCGACCCTACCCGAGCCCTGAGCACATTGTGTCCGAGCCCGGCCCGACCCGACACGTTCACTGTAATTATGAGCCCGAGCCCGATTTAAACCCGACCATTTTTAATATGTGGGCCGTTATAACCAGGGGCGGCGCCAGAATTGTTTTTTAACGCAGGTGCTGCTGTGCTAGATCATTTAGGCTACAGGGGGAGCTGCGCAGTTATATTTATTATATAAATACTATTAATAAATGAGCAAAAATTAGCCACTCAATATTCAATTATTTTAATTATCACAATTAAAGTTTTAATTTTATTAAATTGAACAAGCACAACATTCAGCATTCAATCAAATATTCTTAAAGATTAATTATTATTAATAATGTTACTTCAACATATTGTTATTTCAACATAATATGTGTGTGAGCAACAAGCAAGATGTGCATTTGTAAATTCGGTGACAGCATGTGTTACGAGTTTCAAATGGTGTAAGTGACCGCGGCGCGCCGGCGACTCCATGTCATGATTATATTGTCTGCTATATTGCTTTTATGTATTAAATCCAGGCAATTGGGTGATGAAAAATGTATTAAAATTAAGATAGAATTTATACTAAACGAAATTCACTTTAAAGAAAAGCTTTCTTCAAAACAAAACTTAACAAACTTGAAACTATGTGCTTATTTAATGGCTAAAACACGTAGGCTACTACAGACTCTTTTTTTGTACAAATTGCAGCACATTCATTTAATTCAGAATTTTGCACATGTAAGTTGAAAGGCATTTGTTTGTGCATAGTAAAACATATCTGTAACATTTATCAAGTTCATAATTGTGCGTGCATTCATTAATTATTATCTTAATGAATAATGCGACAAGGAAGAAGCATGTAAACTGCGTTGTTTGTTTATTCAGAAATAGTTGAATGGATTGGAAAAGTAACAAAAGAGGATATTGAGGCCTGAGGCTGACTACTATAATAATTTCTGTCATGGCAAGACTGCTTCATGTGTCTGTTCATCGTCGAAGTCCCCGTTTTTTTGCTGTCATAGGTGAGCAGCGTGCCGCATTTAATGCACGAGACAAAGCCAACACATATGTTGTCACTCCCCACGACTAGTTTAAAATGTTAAATTTTCCTCCAAACTTGCTCAAAGTTAATTCTCCTGTTTAAATTTTTTTCTTTGCTTCTTCAAGCTCCATGTCGCACTTAGAATAGCAACAGAATAGCCTACAGCACGCACAGCAGGTGTGATGCGTCACGTGACGCGTGCGAGACTGCGAGTGGACGAGATGCTGCACATGACACGTGACGTGCTTTATCAAGGGCCCGACCCGGCCCGAGGACAGTGGCGGGAAATATCGGCGGGCCGGGTCGAGTCCGGGCTCGGGCTTGGGCAGAGAATTTAAGCTCTACATCCAAGGTCAAAAACCACTTTAATTTTCTCATTAAATACATTGTACAACACCTCATTTCTATGAACGATTGCGTTGGTTTTTCCGTATCAATTCCAGCGTGAGTCCTCATCCTTTTGAAGTGCATGCAAAGTGGATTTGCAGCACTGAAAACAGCATATTCTCGACATGTTGACAACACAAACCAAACTCTTCCAGGTTACAACTAAAGTGTTGGCTGACATTATGAAGTTTTGTTATATTGCTACGTAGGTATGTAACAGGAAGTGAGACTGGAATTGCTAACGACTCATTTCAGCAGTTTAGGAGACAATAACTTTATTTGTCGTGCACTTTGATCTATAAAACTTTGCAAAACATTTTACATTCAGAAACCGCTATATTACACTCTGCATGAAAGGTAATTTTCAAAAAAGAATAATCAGGGCACTTTGTCAAGATGTCAAGATTGACACTTAAAGGTATAGCGGAGGATTTTCCCGAATTTTAAAAAAGAACCGCCCTCTCCACTTTTTGAAAAAATGCACATGCGCAACACTCTACCTGCTCCCGAGAGGGAACGCCTATTAAACGTGTGCACGAGAGAGCATGCACGAGCTAATCATAGCTTACATTAACTTTTACTAGCAGTGATTTTAAATGGATTTCTCCAAATAGCATGCCAAACTTTACCTGTCAAGTAGAAACTTCGCGACTGAGGCATCAGTGGGATGCCCAACCTGTGTTTTGAGCGCACGCCATCGTGTGAATCGTGTGCACGAGCACGTACGACGGCCTTACGTAAACATATCACCAGAATGATTGACACTTAGGAGGACCAATAGTCTTGATGATCCACCCGGAAAAAGAAAATCCTCCGCTATACCTTTAATGAATAATGAATTTGCTTACTATGCCTTACTGTTTTAATAAGCAGTAAGGCATTTGAGGCATGCTTTTTTGTGAATATAGTCCCAACCTTGCGTTGTTCCTAACAGTGCCACTATATTCAACAACCTCATGTACCATATTGCTTAGTTATAACTGGGTGTCTGCGGGTCTTTAAAAAGTCTTAAAATGTCTTAAAGGGATAGTTCACCCAAAAATGAAAATTAGCCCATGATTTACTCACCCTGAAGCCATTCTAGGTGTATATGTCATTCTTCTTTCAGATGAATACAAGTGGAGTTATATAAAAAAAAAATCTGCCTCTTCCAAGCTTTATAATGGGAGTCAATGGGTATATTTTTTGGAAGTCCATCAAAGTGCATCCATCCATGATAAAAGTGCTCCACAGGTCTCTGGTGGGTTAATAAAGGCCTTCTGAAGTGAAGCTATGCTTTCGTGTAAGAAAAATATCCATATTCAAAACTTTATCGACTAAAATAACTAGCTTCCGGCAGACGGCCGTACACAAGTCGACTAAGGCCAGTCAAACCCGCCAGAGCCCTGTGGAGCACTTTTATCATGGATGGATGCGCTTTGATGGACTTCCAAAAAATATACCCATTTACTCCCATTATAAAGTTTGAAAGAGCCAGGACATTTTTTAAAGGCATACTATGCGGTTTCCGTTTTTGTCAAACAGAGACCCCTAGAGTCACTGTGGAGAACTTGTATTTAACGTTACTGTTGTAAATACCACTCACGCAGAGCCATCTCTGCACTCAGCATCGCTGTTGCATCCTTTGCTGCTTTTTAGCTCTCGCCAACGAGTGAAAGCCTAACCGAGTGGTACTCTTGTCTGGTTCCTCACTCGGCCAGTTTCTCGTTTTCTTTTCCTTGACTCTTCCGACCGCGTTTTCTTCGTCGTATTGCTTCATATGTTGTTGATGTATGTGACGTTGTGCCGTAAAGCAAGTCGTGATTCTCGCGAGATTTGGCGCGGCACCACCTCTTAAACCTGCATTGCTGGTTTTGCCATCGGTGTCCCCCCCCCCGCTTTGCTATCGGGGTGATTCGCCCTACTGATTCGTTTACCATCGAAACGAATTCAAAGCTGTTATATTAAGGTTCAAATCTTGCATTGTGTGTCTTTAATATAACTCCGATTGTATTTGTCTGAAAGAAGAATGTCATGTGCACCTGGGATGGCTTCAGGGTGAGTAAATCATGGGCTAATTTTCATTTTTGGCTGAACTATCCCTTTAAATTTGTTGATGTAAAAATAAGGCATTAATTAGCATTTAAATGTCTTAAATCCACGTTTTGAAGGCCATAAAATGCAACCGAACAGTCACCGCAGTGACGATTAACATTTTATTGTTACTTGTTGCTTTCTGAAATCTTACAGCCGTGTCAATACGTTGCTCCATGACTGCTTAAAGCCCATGTTGCAGGTTAGAGTACCCAGTAAGCCAATGTATAGAAAAATAATGTAGGAACTAGATTTAAATATAAACATATACTTATAAAACGCTATTTAGGCTTCTGGAGTCGTTTTTGTGAGAGAATTTTACTTCCGCATTTGAAAACCGCCGAACCGGAAGTGACGTAACATGAGGGAGAGCGGTCAAAGTAAACGGATCGCAATGACAGCTCGGAAAGCTGGGGGAATTGTAGCCTAAATGTTTACTCGTATGATATATATAATTCATATATAATTGATATATATGATGATATCATATAATTATGAGCCTGATATGAAGCCAAGTGAGCAGGACAGGCCAGGGTTAGACAGAACAATGGTGAGTTGTGGTGTGAGGAGAACAGGGCGAGAGAACAGTGTTAGCTTATAGATGTATTCACGTTAGCCGACGATATGTACAACACTATGCTCAGATCACAATACTGTACAGATTATTATCATCATGTATCAGGCAATAGCAAAGCTAGTACTTAGACCCTTACCTGCATGTGTTGTGTGTGTCAGCCATTAGGAGACAGTTTCCAGAGGAAGGAGGACTTTATAAAGGCTTTGAATTGACCCATTTGGTGACGATGAATAAAAAAAATTTATCACAATCACAACTGTCTTACTGTATAAAAACTTTATATGTAGAAACAGCCAACACAAACATTAAAGTCGGTTTGTACAGATTGAAAATGAATTATAGAACATAATATATTATATTTATAATAATAATAATAATAAGTGTCGGCTTCAGACTAATAACAAACACATAAATGCATTACATTACAAGTTTATGTAGGATATGTTAATGAATTAAATTAAGACGAGGCACATTTTGTAAAACAGATGTACAATAAGTGATCTCTGACGGATCCGTGAGCGTCATGTTTCCCACTGGCGGCCGAACCACAAGCTGACTGCTGTCAAAATTAATTCTGAATGTGCTGTACTCTTTAGATATTATTTGAAAATAACCCTTGTGTTTAAAATGTACAATATGCAGGAGTTGATCCTCAATACCCACTTTTGGCTGTGTTGTTCCTAACTTTGGATTTTTTTACCAATTGTAGCCTACTCAAACTTTTTAATAAAAAAAAAAAAACAGTGTGGCGCTTGTAACCTGTAAGTGCAGTCCTAATAGTATGCTTGTCCTCTCCCTGTCAATCTTCAAACAGTACATCCATGATTATTATACACAGAATTCCACAAATCCTATGTATGTGTACGTTTTGCACAAGGATACAGTGGGCTCAAGGGCTTGTTTCTTCCTTGCAAACTGAGGATGGAGGTGTGGAAGGACACTGGAATTTGTGAAAATGTCAACTGTTTAAAGCCTTTCTTTAAAGTGAATTTCGTTTTGTATAAATTGTATCTTAAAAAAAAAAAAGTATATATCAATATAATCATGGAGGCGCCCGCGCGGTCACTTGCATTGCACGTGAACTGGAGCGCATCTCATCCTAACTTAACGAAACTCAGGGTATGCCTCACACAGACATGAGAAATACATCAAATACACAAAGCTTGAAATGTATTTAAACGAAATAATTCAAAACGAAAAGAAAAAGGCTACTCTCTGATTATGTAATCCATTATGTGCATTTCTCTCGCGCGTTCACTATGAATATGGTGATCGTCAACTTCATCTTTGCAGCCGAGTCGACACTGTAAGAAAACACTAGTTTATTAATAAAAAATCAATGCACGCGTGTCACCGGATTTACAAATGCACATCTTGCTTGTTGCACGCACACATATTATGTCGAAATAACGAGATATTATGTTGAAATAACATTATTATTAATAATACATATTTTAGAATATTTGATTGAATGCTAAATGTTGCGCTTGTTCAATTTAATAAAATTAAAACTTTAATTGTGATCATTAAAATAATTGAATATTAAATATTTAGTGGCCAAGTTTTGCTAATTTATATATATATAATAAGTAGCGATAGTTCATTCTAAGTTTACTCAAGTGAAAGAATGTGACCAATAAACTTAGGCCTATAGCACTATGCATCATATTTTGAAAAAGAAGTAGATTATCTTAATATCAAAACCTTAAATTTTCTCTGGACTCGATGATAAATACATGTCTGACCGTTGGAACGAAAAAAAAAAAAACATTCATGACGATTTATGGTGATTTTATTTCCGTTAGACCTTTGCCTACATTGACGCTGATGCATTAAAGAGGAGGGGCTCCCCTGTTCCAAGATGGCGGCTCTATTGACGCATTCGTTCCAATGAACTGCCGTATACAAGGCGACATCTAGTGTTTATATCTATGCTCCGCACTAAGCGAACGCAGAGCCGGCAAACGACTCCCTCATGTGACGTCATATGATGCGATGGTGAAAAAAAGCGTTTTTTCAACACGGTCAAGGAAACTGTCACGTTTTGTATTCAATTTGTGCCCTTATGTCTTGCAAAACAATTTTTAATCCTGCATTTACTTTTCATATGGTATTTTCATACAAGGTTATATTAATAAAAAAATAATAAAAAAAACTGCAACATGGGCTTTAAAGTAACTGACCCGTTTGACTAATAAAGAAACATGGGTGAATGAGAAAATAAAAGGCAAAACGTGCTTGATAAGTTAGTAAAATTGCAATTAACAGTGCAAGAGATCTGAATTCAGCACTCACATGCTGACGGGTTACACAACATACTCGAAGAGTGCGCACTGAAAGCCTTCTGAAAGCCAAGCCGACTTGATGAGTATTCATGTTAACACAGTCGGTCATGTCTTAAGTGAACGTAAACAATAGGGAGAAAATCGGATGCACGTCGGTCATTATATTGGATCTGTGCATTCAGCCTTAAAGTGACAGCAGCCTAAAACACAGGTCTGCTGCTCTGACATTGTAATCAAACAACAAAAGACAAAGAGAGAATCTCTCACTGCCTTGACCCAATAGCTTTTGTAGCATATTTAGTTCATACAGTGAGAGCTATGCAGTTGTTTTTTATTTATATTTGATGACTATTCAATTTCTGTAGTATTTCTTAAAGTGACAGCAGCCTAATACACAGGTCTGCTGCTGTCTGCCATTGCAATCAAACAACAAAAGACAAGGAGAGAATCACTCGCTGCCTTTGACCCAATAGCTTTTGTAGAATATTTAGTTAGTGAAAGCTATGCAGTTTTTTATTTATTTATATTTGATGACTATTCAATTTCTGTAGTATTTCTTACTTGAAAATAGGCTAGATGCATAAAAGCGAATTAAGACAAATATTTTACTCACCACAATTGAAGATCAACTTTGGTCAGAGTTGTGTAAAGACAGTTTATCTGCCACTATTAATGCACGGTATAGACTTATCCACTATAATTTCCTCCATAAGTTGTATTTAACTCCGGAGAAGATTCGTAAGTTCAAACCTGAGCTATCTGATGCATGCTTCCGCTGTACAATAGAGGTGGGCTCCTTCCTACACTGTACTTGGTTGTGTGTAAAAGTACGAGATTTCTGGATTGACTTTTGTAGTGTCTTGACTAAGATTACACAAATTTCATTACCGGTTGACCCAGAGTAGGCTTGTTGCGATAGTCGGTGTTACCGGTGATACACGGTGTTTAACCCACCTACCGGTCATAGCACTTGACCACCGGCACCGTCCCCATCGTGTTGAAGTTTTAGCCTATAGTAATAAAGCACTTAATTCAGTTAGTGACTACGTGCCTTCGTAATTTAGCGTAAGCGGAACGAGCGCCGCAGTAAAGCAGCAGGTGTCCGATTTCATTTATCATTTGAGGAGAGTGAGGCGAGCTAACTGGCAAAGGATGGCGGAAGATCTGGTTTCAAAGAGAAATGCAAACGTGAGTTTAATTTTTATATTAGTTTTTTTTTTTTTTGCACTTAAGTGTCCAGTGATTATTCGGGTAGGCTACCTTATTTAACTAAGTTTTTGATGTTCGTTCGTTTCATAATCGATGGTTGTGCGGTGTGTTTTTTTTTTTTTTTTTTTTTTTTTTTTTTTTTTGCTGAAAAAGGCAGGCACTTTATTTAACGAATAGTGATTTTTTAAAATATAATTTCTTGTTTGATACTTGCACGATGTGTGCAGTGGTTCGTTTTGTTAATAAATGCACTTTAAAGGTGTTTCATAAGTGCTTTTGTTTAGTTTTTACATGGTGTGTTAAGTTATTATTCATTTTGCAATAAAGATGTGTGTAATACAAGCAAGTGTCTTATTGTTTTGTGTATTTTTATTAAGAATAAAATAAATTAACCCATGATTAATTCAAACAAATGCTACTGAATTGCCGCTAATTAAAGTGAAAGTAAATTGAGACGTGTGCACGTCCGCATTTTCGGCCACCCGAAATCCCCGACACGCAACCCCGGTGACACCGGGATTACCGGTTTTTTTACACGTCGATTAACCGGTGGAAAAAATCCGTCACCGCAACATCCCTAACCCAGAGTTTTGTTTGCTGGGGAACTTCATGAAAATTGATAAAATATTAAACAGGTTTCAGAAACATTTTCTGGAGATAGCTCTGGCAGTGGCCAGAAAATGCATTGCTGTCTCATGGAAGTCTGATTCCCCTCTATCTATAACTAAGTGGTATTTAGAAATGAATAGATGTGTGCCTTTAGAAAAAATAACATATAGCCTTAGAAAGGGATACAATACCTTTATTAAAATCTGGCAACCCTATCTATATTATGTGGATAATGTGATATTAGAATGTGACTGACCTCGAAGACATTGTTACATTACATACAGTGAGGAAAATAAGTATTTGAACACCCTGCTATTTTGCAAGTTCTCCCACTTGGAAATCATGGAGGGGTCTGAAATTGTCATCGTAGGTGCATGTCCACTGTGAGAGACATAATCCAAAAAAAAAAATCCAGAAATCACAATATATGATTTTTTAACTATTTATTTGTATGATACAGCTGCAAATAAGTATTTGAACACCTGTCTATCAGCTAGAATTCTGACCCTCAAAGACCTGTTAGTCTGCCTTTAAAATGTCCACCTCCACTCCATTTATTATCCTAAATTAGATGCACCTGTTTGAGGTCGTTAGCTGCATAAAGACACCTGTCCACCCCATACAATCAGTAAGAATCCAACTACTAACATGGCCAAGACCAAAGAGCTGTCCAAAGACACTAGAGACAAAATTGTACACCTCCACAAGGCAGGAAAGGGCTACGGGGAAATTGCCAAGCAGCTTGGTGAAAAAAGGTCCACTGTTGGAACAATCATTAGAAAATGGAAGAAGCTAAACATGACTGTCAATCTCCCTCGGACTGGGGCTCCATGCAAGATCTTACCTCGTGGGGTCTCAATGATCCTAAGAAAGGTGAGAAATCAGCCCAGAACTACACGGGAGGAGCTGGTCAATGACCTGAAAAGAGCTGGGACCACCGTTTCCAAGGTTACTGTTGGTAATACACTAAGACGTCATGGTTTGAAATCATGCATGGCACGGAAGGTTCCCCTGCTTAAACCAGCACATGTCAAGGCCCGTCTTAAGTTTTCCAATGACCATTTGGATGATCCAGAGGAGTCATGGGAGAAAGTCATGTGGTCAGATGAGACCAAAATAGAACTTTTTGGTCATAATTCCACTAAACGTGTTTGGAGGAAGAAGAATGATGAGTACCATCCCAAGAACACCATCCCTACTGTGAAGCATGGGGGTGCTAGCATCATGCTTTGGGGGTGTTTTTCTACACATGGGACAGGGCGACTGCACTGTATTAAGGAGAGGATGACCGGGGCCATGTATTGCGAGATTTTGGGGAACAACCTCCTTCCCTCAGTTAGAGCATTGAAGATGGGTCGAGGCTGGGTCTTCCAACATGACAATGACCCGAAGCACACAGCCAGGATAGCCAAGGAGTGGCTCTGTAAGAAGCATATCAAGGTTCTGGCGTGGCCTAGCCAGTCTCCAGATCTAAACCCAATAGAGAATCTTTGGAGGGAGCTCAAACTCTGTGTTTCTCAGCGACAGCCCAGAAACCTGACTGATCTAGAGAAGATCTGTGTGGAGGAGTGGGCCAAAATCCCTCCTGCAGTGTGTGCAAACCTGGTGAAAAACTACAGGAAACGTTTGACCTCTGTAATTGCAAACAAAGGCTACTGTACCAAATATTAACATTGATTTTCTCAGGTGTTCAAATACTTATTTGCAGCTGTATCATACAAATAAATAGTTAAAAAATCATACATTGTGATTTCTGGATTTTTTTTTTTTGATTATGTCTCTCACAGTGGACATGCACCTACGATGACAATTTCAGACCCCTCCATGATTTCTAAGTGGGAGAACTTGCAAAATAGCAGGGTGTTCAAATACTTATTTTCCTCACTGTATCTATTGTAGAATATTGGAGCACCCTTTTGGGGAGGGGGAAGGGAGGGTATTTTTCTTTTCTTTATTCTACTTGTTCTTCTGTTTTTGTTTTTTGTTTTTGTAAACTGAAAAACTGAAAATAAAGTATTCCAAAAAAAGAAATATTTTACTCTTGTTATATTACTATTTATATCTGCAAATAATAATGTATTATTATTATTATTATTATTATTATGTTGTTATATAATTTCAGTGCTGTATTAATGTTACAAAATATACCAAAATTTGTTTGAATGTACATTTATAACACTATACATTGTGTTATAGTACCCTGTCATTAAATCTTCCAAAAAAAAAGAAAAGAAAAAAGTACTGCTGCAAGGGTGTTTCTAATACTGAGGGAGTGATTTATGATGTATTTAACACCTTTCTCTCTGACGGCCATGGTCTGTCTCTCTCTATATATTTTTATATCGGAAAGTCACAGAAAGGCAATAGTGGGTTTTTTTCTATCATCATTGGAGCAAATGGTAATGCTAAAATGACCTATGCTATGGTTTCCTATATACTTCTATAGACTCTGCTATAGTTCATTTAAAGCCAGACATGTCCAGGGTGATTTTGTGTGTTAAGGTCTTAAAAAGTATTAAATTGGAAGTGCTGATACCTGCATAACCCTGTATACATTTTTCAGTAAACTATTTTGAATCACTTCAGTGTGCTGATCATTCACTGAGAGTAAACTTAAATCTTTTACTTTTCATGTAGGTGATAAAGACATTGATCATCCCTCGTCTGTCTGTAGAGGGTGTTCGTATTAAAGCTGTGATGGATGGGCCAGTGGTATCTAACATTGATAAGATTGGAGCCGATCATGTCCAGAGTCTGTTACTTGTAAGTACCTTACAACAACACGGTCAGTCATTCTGATGAGCAGTCGTTCTAGTTCTGGTGCTGCAAAGTTTGTTCATATTAGTGTTGTTATTTATGCAAATAAATTTACATTTTAACCCCTTACTTACGTAGGTATTTTTAATGATTTAAATTTTTAAATAAATATTTTTATTGTTCATGCTTGAAATTTATGATTATTAGAAAGTATGTATGAAAGGTCATACAAAAAATAAAATAAAAATGGCATTTACAATCATGTCAATTGAAACTGAGAAAAAATTTGTGTTGATGCCTCAAAGCAATCAAAAGTTATGGCATTTAGAGCCATGGCGCCTTTTAATCAGAAGTCCAAAAACCTTTCCAAATAAGTGATATGATTGTTGTAAGAACTGCTTGCACTTGTAAACACAACAAACCAAAACAATAATTATGTAGAATAAATTACAAGTTATAAAATCTTGGTGGATGACAGATGATCTTCCAGTGCTATCTGTCTACCTCAATATTGTGTGCTCCTATTCTATGGCGCATGGTAAATATTAGACCTGTCAATCTGAGCAATCAATCCAATCCAAGCATTGCTGATTGGTCTCTACACATCATCCCTACCCACTATGTCCTAGACCAAGTTTACATTGATTGGACTTTGTGCTGGGACACATTCACACTCAGAACTAATAATACAAATGATAATAATAATAATATAATTATTTTTATTTTTATTAATGTTGTATAATTATATTGAATTAGATTTTCTTATTTTTGTTCCTATCTGGTTAAAAACAAAAGTACTTCTCTCTCGCTCTGTTTAGAAACATTGTGCAAGTGTGGTTGCTAAAACTAGGCCACTACCAGATGTGGTGGATCAATACAAGGCAGATTTTGGCTATCTGGGTACCATGCTCTGTTCACATGTGATCAAGGCCCGTGCACAGGCTTCCTTCCAGGCCCAAACTGTTAACAGAACCACACTCACTATCACACAGGTGAGTAAATCTGAAATAAAACTTTTGTCGAGCTGGTTTAAATCATAACCAGTAGTTCTCTTCTAAAAATACCTTATTAAAATCATTCAAATCAAACCTGAATGCTCACTCTGTCCCTCTGCAGCCACGGCCAACTCTGTCAATGTCTCAGAGTGGATTGTCAGCGTCAGGTGGTTCACGCACACCCAGCATCATTAAAGTACCCAGTTCGCTCACCCTCATGTCCACTCGCCCTGGAACGCCCACTCAGCCATCACCCCCAGCAACCAAGTATATTGTTATGGCAACAAGTGCAGGGGCTGCATCCACGCAGCAGGTAAGAGTTTTAAAGGAATTTGTGTCATGGTAGTTGAGCAAAAAAAGGTTTGCATATCCAAAACCCAAATTGGGCTCTGGTGCAGGACAAGAAGATAAACAATAAACTAACAAAGGATAAATAATGTCCGCACACTGAATATGCGGCCCCAAAAAAATTATTTACCAAAGAGCGCAACGTTTCGAATATGTTAGGTCTTCATCAGACACAGTACCCTTATGGAGTGAGATGCAACTCTTTCTAAGAACATTCAAGTCAAGTCAAGTCACCTTTATTTATACAGTGCTTTTTACAATTCAGATTGTTTCAAAGCAGCTATACAGTGATAACAGAAAGAATCTGCAATGAAGTTTGTTTTGGCTTTACAGCAGATCTAGAAGAAAACAGTGTCATAGTCCAGCTTAAAGGGCACCTATTATGCCCCTTTTTACAAGAAGTCTCTAATGTCCCCAGAGTGTGTATGTGAAGTTTTAGCTCAAAATACCCAACAGATCATTTTTTACAGCATTTTAAATTCTCACTTTTTGGGGCTGAGAAAAACGCGCTGTTTTAGTGTGTATCCCTTTAAATGCAAATGAGCTGCTGCTGCCGGCACAGAGGTCAGAGCCTCACGAGCTTGCGCTCAGTGGCAGGACAATCTCATCTCACGGAATGATAATATCTAAACAGAAACTCTCAGTAGCGGTGTTCATTTCAACCCAAATTTGGACAATAATGCCCACAGAGCCAGAGAATATATGTTGTATGGAGATAGAACATGTATAGTTTAGTTCAATTACGGTTATAACTTATTTTTCATCTTGCTTTTATCCACTATTAGTACAAGCCTGTTGTAGCAGACCACGTCTGAATGATGGCCAAAAATTGATGAGTTTTATGAAGTTTATTGTACATCACACAAAAGATGAAGTGTCAGTTTTACTCCAGAAAATCACCGTAAGAGCTGAACAAACACAGTATAAGAAGTGCGTATTAACCCTCTGAGCCCGAAGAACGTGCCGGTGCGTTCTGCTGGATTTTTTTTAACTTATGACCACGTAAACAACTTTAAATTCTTCGTCATTTTTGGCCATACATACAAGTCTTTATACATATCTATAAACTATAAAGGGTCTACTTTTATTTGTGTACACTCACAAAAACAACAAATCCTTGTGGTTTTGTAAAATAAAGAAAATAAACAGGGTGTGCTTTCAGCTGTTGCTGTCTCCACGAGAAACTTTCTGAAAGACCTCTGAATAATGAACTGAAACTCAGCGAATACTTATCACACGAACATAAAACGTCTAAAGAAAGTTTGAAATGTCTACTTTTAGATAAAACAAATATTCTCCTGCAATGTAATCTGTATGAAACTAAAGAGATGTACAGTTTCTCCTGGCTCAGCTAATTATCGTTAATGTGGTCACACCCACGTGCAGAGTGCGCTATTCATAAGATAATGTGTTGAGGCGATCTATTCGAAATGGTAAACACCCCCAACAGTGCCTTAAAATCATTAAGTTTCATCATAAGTTTTAACTTTCCTGCGCGTTTGGAAGATGACACGCTACACTGGTGAGGAAGCTCTTCAGCTGGTCCTGGATAGTGACGAAGAGATCGCATTTTCCTCAGAATAAGAGCGGGACTCATTTTCAGGGTTTCTGCGGGGCATTAAAAAGCTTTTAAGTCATTAAATGGATTTTGCGAAAATTTTGAAGAAAGTTTTATATTATCAATTTATTTGAATATAGCCTTCATAATTAATAATTTTTATTTGCTGTCACAAAATATGTACGCTAGTGTGATAAACACACAAATGAATAATATGAATGATATGATTATTCATTCATTACGCGGATGATAAACATTAGAATGAATCAGAGAAAAAATGTGTGATTAATCAAGTTAATTTTTTGAATCGATTGACAGCACTGTAATATCCGTGGTTAGTCATGGGTCATGTATGGCATTAAAAATGTAAAAAGTGGCATAAAAAAGGCATTAAAAAGCATTGAATTTAATTTGATTCACTACCGTTCAAAAGTTTGGTCTCAGTAAGAGTTAATTTTTTTTTTTTTTTTTTTTAAAGAAATTAATACTTTTAGTCAACGAGGATGCCTTATATTGATCAAAAGTAACAGTAAAGAAGACATTTATAATGTTAAAAAAAACTTTCTATTTCAGATAAATGTTTTTTTTAACTTTCAGTTCATCATTAATCAACTGTTTTCAACATTGATAATAATCAGAAATGTTTCTTGAGCACCAAATCATATTAGAATGATTTCTGAAGGATCATGTGACACTGTAGACTAGAGCAGGGGTGCCCAATCCTGCTCCTGCCGATCGACTGTCCTGCACAGTTCATCTCCAACCCTAATCAAACACACCTGACTTTAATTTTCAAGTGATCCTGAAGACGTTAATTGGTTGCTTCAGGTGTGTTTGATTAGGGTTGGAGATGAACTGTGCAGGACAGTCGATCGGCAGGAGCAGGATTGGGCACTCCTGTGCTGCGTTCCAGTCCACTTTTAGACACGCACTTGCGAACTTCCCTAAGCACTTCCCCTTGGGGGAATCCCTGCCGCCATTTTGAAGTGCGTTCCACTTCGTGAAGTGGACGAGGGAAGTTTATATGGACAGACCCTCGTTCCCTCGATTTTGACCGAGGGAGCGAGTCTGCTTCAACTGTACACTTCAGGCACCTATATGTCCCACAATGCAGTACGATTGTGACGTCACCACATATCTCATCTAATCACCACCACAACAGACAACTCTATGATATATTAATTAGTGGTGCTTTTTTAAAAGCATCACTATTGTTATTGCTCATACTTATTATTCTTCTTCTTCTTATTATTATTATTCCGCCCAAAGTTTGGCGCGTAACTCGCCCCGCACCGTTTGTCACAGACCCCTGAGTGAGGTGTCAAATCGACCGGCTCATTAAGGAGAGGTGTGCTATGACTTTTATAAGCGATCGGGGGTGCGGTGTTCGCCCCAGGGGCGAAAAAGCGGCCAAAAAAGTCCCATTGACTTAACATTGCAACGAACTTTGACCACACATAGCTCTGAGCGAGGATTTTGCAGAAACGTGTGATTTGCCACATTTGAAGAGGCTGACAGGCTCTGTAAGAACATACCTCACAATGGGGTAAAAGTTGCACCCCTGGGGGGCAGGAGATGCCCAAAGTTGCCCCATTGACTTACTATGGGGAAGGAACGTCCCGTGAAACACACATGCTTTTCCTACTATGGTAAATTGCATAGGGACTTTGTATTGAACGTAGCTCTGGATCACAGTGTCATAGAGACAAGGGGGAGGGCTCATTTTACTCAGATGACCAATCAGTCTCTCAGGATCATTGTGAAGCTATCAAGCCACGCCCTAGCAACCATTTAGAGCACCTTAGCAACAAGTCCCATTGACTTCCATTGAAAGAGTTCAAAGAGATATCTCCGGACTGAATTGTCATAGAAACATGGGGGTGGTCTCATTTGACTCGGGGCAGCAAACAGCCAATCATGAATCACCTCAACACTTCCAAGCCCCTCCCTAGCAACCATTGTCGAGGACCTTAGCAACCAAAATCCAAAGAGGGATATCTTCCATTCTGAATGTCACAGAGGCATGGGAGTTGGTTTATATCATTCATAGTGACAAGAAGCCTTTGGAGTTTCATGATTGGCAGCTGACATGCCACTCCCTAGCAACCAAACAGAGTACCCTAGCAACCAAAATCCAAAGAGTGATATCTTCCATTCTGAATGCCGCAGATGCATGGGAGTTGGTTTATATCATTCATACTGAAAAAGCAGCCTTTGGAGTTTCATCATAAGCAGCTGCCAAGCCACTCCATAGCAACCAAACAGAGTACCCTAGCAACTATTTAGCAAGACCTATATCTCTGTATCAGAGCATCGTATAGAGATGGGGGTTGGTTTATATAATTTATAGTGACAAGAAGCCTTTGGAGTTTCATGATTGGCAGCTGCCAAGCAACTCCCTAGCAACCAATTAGAGTACCTTAGCAACCAAAATCCAAAGAGGGATATCTTCCATTCTGAATGTCACATAGGCATGGGAGTTGGTTTATATCATTCATAGTAACAAAAAGCCTTTGCAGTTTCATCAATGGCAGCTGTCAAGCAACTCCATAGCAACCAAACAGATTACCCTAGCAACCAAAATTCAAAGAGGGATATCTTCCATTCTGAATGTCACAGAGGCATGGGAGTTGGTTTATGTCATTCATACTGACAAGAAGCCTTTGGTGTTTCATGATTGGCAGCTGCCAAGCCACTCCCTAGCAACCAAATAGAGTACCCTAGCAACCAAAATCCAAAGAGGGATATCTTCCATTCTGAATGTCACAGAGGCATGGGAGTTTGTTTATTTCATTCATAGTGAAAAGAAGCCATTGTAGTTTCATCATTGGCAGCTGCCAAGCAACTCCATAGCAACCAAACAGAGTACCCTAGCAACCAAAATCCAAACAGGGATATTTTCCATTCTGAATGTCACAGAGGCATGGGAGTTGGTTTATATCATTCGTATTGACAAGCAGCCTTTGAGTTTCATGATTGGCAGCTGCCAAGACATTCCCTAGCAACCAAACAGAGTACCCTAGTAACCAAAATCCAAAGAGGGGTATCTTCCATTCTGAATGTCACAGAGGCATGGGAGTTGGTTTATCTCATTCATAGTGACAAGAAGCCTTTGGAATTGCATCATTGGCAGCTGCCAAGTAACTACATAGCAACCAAACAGAGTACCCTAGCAACCAAAATCCAAAGAGGCATATCTTCCATTCTGAATGTCACAGAGGCATGGGAGTTGGATTATATCATTCATAGTGACAAGAAGCCTTTGGAATTTCATCATTGACAGCTGACAAGCCACTCGCTAGCAACCAAACAGAGTACCCTAGCAACCGTTTAGCAAAACGTATTTCTCTGCATCAGAACATCGTATAGAGATGGGAGTTGGTTTATATCATTCATACTGACAAGAAGCCTGTGCAGTTTCATCATTAGCAGCTGCCAAGCAACTCCATAGCAACCAAACAGAGTACCCTAGCAACCATTTTACAAGAACTACATCTCTGCATCAGAATATTGTATAGAGATGGGGGTTGCCTCATTAGTTTCAGTTGTAAAACAGTCTGTAAATATCACCATGGTAACTGTGTATTCACACCCTAGCAACCATTTAGAGCCACCTAGCAACCATATTGCAACATATAGAAGCCATATTTCAGCTCCACAACATCGTACAGACATGGTTGTTGGCTCGTATGCAATCATGTATAACACCCTAGCAACCGAGTGGCGAGTTTTGCCACTGCAAGCACCACTTCACATTTTCTTCAGGAAATGTACATTCTAGTTATATATATATTTTGTTTAAAACAACCCAAACACACATAAACATTTGGATGCTGCATTAAACTAATTCTTAAAGGAAAAAAAAAATGTAAATAATAAATCAACTCCACAGCTGATTCCAAGTGATCAAGGGCTTAGGACGTTCCAGTTCAGCCCATTGCAGTTTCCGCCAGTAGTGGGCACTCGCAATGACGTACATCCGAGTGAACGAGACGGAGGGAAGTTTGTGAGTGAAGGGCATGACAGTTTTGGACTGGAACGCAGCACTGGACTAGAGTAATGATGCTGAAAATTTTGATCACAGGAATAAATTGCATTTTAAAATACATTTAAATTGAAAACATGTATTTTAAATTGTAAAAAATTTATTTATTTTGGATCAAATAAATGCAGCCTTGGTGAGCAAAAAAAGAAAAAAAGTACAGATCTAAAACTTTTGAACGATAGTGTAGGTCTAAAGTTTTTAAGTAAAGTCTTTGTGTAAAGGAAATGTAAGTCAGATTACTTTTTTTTTTTTTTTTTGAATAAGCCAAAACAATACATTCAATCATTAAGTCTCCTCACATCCATTCTCTATAGTTCCCTATATCACAACCAAACTTTTCTGTTACAAAAGTTAAATGACTATATTGTTTTGTATGAAGGAATGATCAGGATGGTTTTCACATTGTTTTGAAGAAAAAACTTTTCGCAACAAGATCCAGTTTTGAAAAGCCTTGTGACCAAATGTTTACTATGTTTTATATGGCCTTATTTCAGTGACTTAATTTATTTTATTTTTTAACGTGTAACGTTATTTTCTCAAAACTACAAACTTTTATTTACATGTTGCTCACATATTACTGTAGCCCTGTTTGTGCTGAATACAGTGTAATCAGACTTTAGCCATTAATATGTTTTAAAGCAACTGAAAAAGGCACAAATGTCAGGGCATGTCAAAACCTCTTCAGGTCCCCAAAATGTCCTTAGGGCCCAGAGGGTTAAAGTGTCACTCCCTTTCATTATCATCAACATACACAGCGAATTAAACAGAAAAACTTGTTACAACTAACAGTAAACAAATATATACACAGCTTTTCAGGGGGTGCTTAATAAACTGGTAAACTTTATATCCGTAAAACGACTCAGATGAACTGTAATAAAGTTCGCGCCATTAACTGCCGTGATCAGTAACGTTAGGCCTATCAATCCGGAGACTGTAAGCTGGATCACGAACAGTTGGTACAGATCCATCCTCGAGTAACAACGAGAGTAAATGAAGACTGCTATGTTCATTCTTAAATCTTATAACAAAACACCTCAATCGCTTAGTAGACATTCTTGTCTACAGCTGCTCCGGCGTCAAAACAATGGCGGACTGTTTACTGTTTATTTTGATCATTATAGGGTGGTTGTGTACACACACTGCCAACACACATTTATGTTCAAACACCATGTAAAATTTAATTTTGCATTATAGGTGCCCTTTAAGTAAGTTCAGTGATGGTTCATTTTTGTTGTAAAAAAGTTATTAATTTAGTTAATGTATCTATACAGCCGCTCTGGAGAAGTGATAACGACTAGAAACGCATACAGAATCATGTGACTGATGATTAGAAACATACACAGAGTCATATGACAATTTTTTTTAAAATATAATAATAGACACAAATCACACCTACTACGTACACACTTCAGGTAAGTAATGCCAAATATAATATTACATTTACTACTATTATATTATAGTGGCGGGACAGTTGCTCAGTGGGCACTTATGGTTGGATTTGGCAGGCTCTAACTATAAACAGGAGAGTCCTCTCAAAACGTCAACATAATACGTTCTTTCTCTCAAGGAGAGGACACTTTAATCTAACACCATAAAGTAAAGACTTTAGCTTTGAAATGGTCACTCAAACTATTGGTTCCAATGACCCCTGTGACCATAGTTGTCAGTGTACCCTAGAAAAACAGCTGCATGTATTGACGCATGTTAGAGAAGTCCATACTTCATTTCTGGAAGCCGGGCTAAATTAGCAAGCACTGTTACTGCATTCATATCAAGGGTACAGACATTAGAGAATACATGAAAAGAACATTTCAGTAATCACACTGTAACTTCTATAACAAAGTAAAATCTCATAAGCCTATAGAGAAGTCATTCAACTCATGTGATGTTTAGAAGGAAAAATATTGATTGATACCTTGATTATAATCACTCATTAGTAGGGCTGTAATCTCCCAGTCGATTAGTCGATTATTTGGTCGATACGTTCTGGCTCGACCAAAATTCTGATTGGTCGATTTTTTTTGCCGCGTTCATTTCATCAGTTTTGCCGGGTTCATTTCATCAGTTTTGCCGCGTTCATTTCATCAGGTGGAAAGCACTAATTGCTAATGGGGGTGTTTTCAGAGCACCCCTGTTTCACAGGTAACAGTCTGCCTTCAGAACACCCCCCTTGTTTTCACTTCTTTTGGATTAGCCTAACCCACTGGAGAAGAGAGACAGATTGAAGAAAGTAGGCTACTAGAAGGTTTGCTGAATATTATTTATTTAATTGTGAGAGCGTTTAATTCATAGTCAGTCAGTCCTCTTCTACCAAGTCACCAAAGACATCAGCAGTGTGGCAGCATTTAAAAAAAAGTTAATAGTCTATTCGTGTCTCAGCCGCGAAGCTGAGCTCCACAGAGCGGCTGCACAGAGCGGCTGAAATGATAGTGTCTGTCAGTTATTATAATACATATGACAAAAACAATTGTCTGAATTATGTTGCATATTCCTCAAAAGTTCTTGTGATTGATATCACTAGTTGACAACATAGTACTATTTTCGGAAATCATAGGCTATGACATTGCGCAGGTGCACGTGATGCAACGCTGTCAGAGCCGACAGACTCGTGTGTCAGACTCAGTTCAGTGCAAAATAATTAGGTCAAAAACGATTTAATATACTGCAAATAGCCTACTAGTTTTTTATGTTTATTTATAATTCATTTAGGCGGACAACAAGTCTACCAAGTACTGCGCAGCTGATTCATTTAAAGTTTTTTTTCCTAACGTAATTTTTAGTCGATTTTTAGTCGAAAATTTCAGGACTTCAGTCGACCAAGATTTTCTTTGGTTGATTACAGCCCTACTCATTATATATACATTGAAGCAGCATTGGATTCCAAAATCCATCCCTTTCATTACCCTTAAGCCCAATTTATACTTCTGCGTCGAACTCACGCCGTAGGCTGTACCCTTCGGCGAACCCTGACGTGCACCTCTCCAAAAATGTAACAACGCATCAACTCTACGCGGACGCAAGCGCTGTGATTGGTCTGCTAGGACCGCTCCCCCGGGTTTCACATGCTCCCTCTGCAAGTGTAATTGCACGTCAACATAGACAACAGAAGTATAAATGAAAACCAACGCGTTGCATACAGCGTAGAGGCTCTGGCGTAGGTCCGACGCAGAAGTATAAATCAGCCTTTAGTGTAGTGTGTATGTAACAAGTGTGATTTATGTTGTCTTTATTATTATTTGTGTAGTTGATCATTTAGATTGCAGTTTAATTTTGTTAATTTTTTTTTCACATGACACTGTGTGTGTTTCTAATCATTATCATCACCTATTCTTATAAAGAGTTGCATCTTACTCCACACAGGTATTGTGCCCCAAGGAAGACCTGGCTGTTCGAAACGTTGCGCTCTTTGGTAAATAATTTTTGCCGCTGCAATTTCAATGTGCGGACATTATTTATCCTTTATCCTATTAGTTGAAATTGAATAAAATGAAATTAGGCATTGAAAGAACGTTTTACTATGTACACCCAAAGCGCTTTACAATCCTATCAGGGAATCTCTTCTCAACCACCACCAGTGTGCAGCATCCACTTGGATGATGCGACTGCAGCCATAGAACAACGGTGCCATTGCGCTCACCACACACCAGCTATAGGTGGAGAGGAGAGAGAGTAATCGAGCCAATTCAATGGATGGGGATTATTAGGAGGCCATGATTGTTAAGAGCCACTGGAGGGAATTTGGCCAGGGCACTGGGGTTTCACCTCATTTACGAGAAGTGCTATGGTACTTTTAATGACCACAGAGAGTCAGGACCTCGGTTTAACGTCTCTTCTGAAGGACGGTGCTTGTTACATTACATTATAGTGTCCCCATCACTATAGAGGGTATGCATTGACATCACTTTCCCGCCAGAACATGCCCCCCCTCAGCCGGACTGAGTGTCAAAAGAGCCTGCTGCATGACTTAATAGGGGAAACTGCGAAAACACGAGTAAAACAAACGATTATCAGTTTAAACTAAAGGTTGGACTCAATATAGTGTTCCTTACAACTTACCAAAGATCCAGTAATCCATGGATATTGACATGCAGCCAGGAATTGTGTTTCCTGACATTTATATGTGCTTGATTTCGATGCCGGGGAAATACACAAAGCAAATTTGCCCGTGAACGCTATATATAAATACAATATCGGTGGGTCTAAATCCATGTGATCACTTATATCAATGTTATATACACTATATAGCCAAAAGTATTGGGACATCCCTCCAAATCATTGAATGCTCCAATCACTTCCGTGGCCACAAATGGCCACAAATCACCACAAATCAAGCACCTAGGCATGCAGACTTATTCTACAAACATTTGTGAAAGAATGGGTCGTTTTTTTGTCCGTTTTTATTTTAAAACGTCCAATTATGCATAATATATGATGGTAAATATTTAATTGATGAGTTGTCAATACAATTTATAACTACAATATATAGGGTATGATGACTGCAAATCCAACTTTTGCTGCCTGGAGTCCAGTTGTTTCTATGAATTGCAGCAATCCATTTGCTTCTCTGTTCTGTAGCTATCGGCAGTCTGTAAAAATATACCTCCGATTTCTTGTCAAATCTAGTGGTACAGTCAATCACAAAGCTCTTTCCCGTTTCGGATGTGTTTTGTGTCATTTTCGCAGCATTCACGCTGAAAACAAATGCTGACGCTCAAGTCTTTTTGCCACTTAGACTTAAGGAGGTGTAACTGCATCTTGCTTTAGACAGAGCTCTGTGGCTCCATACTGATCTGTTCATTAGTGAGAGATTTTCAGTTTAAGTTTAGCAATTTGGCTCTAACAATCCAGCAAGTTTTGTCTTGTGTATCTGAGCTCTCTGCTTGGGCTGAGTATTAATACAGATGATGTCATGATTCGATTCCGATTCACAAGTGAATGCATGGAAGTGCTTTTTTCTGCCATGGAACAACTTCCTTTAAGAATCCGGCTATCAGTAACCTATAAGAAATCGATATTGTCAATCCAGCATAGCATCCTGTTATTGCTGCTACTGCTGTTTAACTGCAGTCACTCCAGCCGATGGTGACGTCAAGCGCATACCCTCTATATACTGTATATACTAAAGCCTATTTTAACCATGTACTTTTAACCATTATTGTAATGAAAGAAAAATCATATTCTCTTTACTCTCATACAGATCTTAGAAAAGTAATAACTGAAAAAAATCCCATAAATTTACATTGAACGAGATATGTAAATTCAAGCCATATGTATGTCCTGAATGTCAGAGACTTAGAGGTGGGTTTGATTTGGAACAGTAAGCAACCACCCAGCAACTACCCCTAGCAACACCTTAGAAATGGCAATGCAATGCCATAAAACCACCCACAACATCATAGCACCGTGGCAGTGAGTTTTGCAAGTGGAACTGAAATTCACAATGTCTTCAGAAAATGTCAACATCTAATTTATATCTGTTGTAATTGTAGATGTAAACTCTTCCTCCAGGTAATCACTCTCAGCTCCTCCCAGTCTGGATCTCCTGTCACAAGTACAGTCCCCAGCACCCCCACGTCTTTACAGCCACTTGTCAAACTTGAGTCTGGAAACACAGGTGCTGTGGGCAGCTCACGCCCTCTCCAGAAATACATTGTGGTGTCTTTGCCTTCATCCTCTTCCTCACTGGAGAGCAAGGGCTCAAGTGTCCTTCCCTCCTCTACCTCACCCATCAGCATGGAGTCTGCTGTCAAGCTAGAACGTTCGGAATCACCGGCCGCAAGCACACAATCGCCACATTGAAACTCACACAGTCGCTTATTCCACCAAGATACAGAAGAACAATAAATGTAGCTTGAGACTCGTCATAGTGCTTACTGCGCACTTTCGGACAACCTGACACGTGCTTAGAATTAGGAAAGCGAGCAAATAGCTATGCACACTTGGACCATAAGACTCTTTCACACACTGTGTACATACGATATATATACGTCAAAACATTAACACTGAATAATGTATACACACAAATGCATGTCTGAAATACTGTATGTACATGTAAACACAAACATAAATGCTTGCATAATTGCCATCGTGGCTGCCAGCATAGAGAAGCTGTAACAGTGACAAACACACACACATGGGAGAAAAATACAGGATGGAACTTGATTGTGATTTGAGGTAAAAAGGTTCTGTGTTTGAACTCACAGCTTTAACAATGTTTCATTAATAAACATAAAGATATGGTTGTATTTATAATGGGAGAAGGAATGATAGATGTGCATTTTGTGTGTAGAAAGCCAACAAACAAGCAAACAAAAAAAGACAGTGTCACATCACTGTCTATTATACGTGTGTATATTTGAGCACGTGTGCTTGACCGAAAACTGGGCATTTATAGAATTAATGAACAATTTAATTGATTTACTATTTCATGATAATTTTTTTATCGTCTATAATAAAGATGGGTTTTAAATGTGGGTTGTCATTTTCTTTTCCTTACAAGACTTTACTGTATTCCTTGTGTAGAATCCTTAGTAGCTTTTGTTTTCAAATATTTTGGCTTTATCAGTTTCATTTCTTTCTCCAAACTAAAATATTAACTATAAATTTTCTAAGTACACAGTAGCCTGAACACATTTAGCAATTGATGAAAATAAAGTAGATTCCTCATTCCTTTAATACAATTTTATGTACACTGGGGTCCAGAGGGTACTAGGGGAATATCTTTTTTTGCTTTATTTAATTCAATTATTTAAATAAGTGATTGGAATCCTTTGCACCAAAGCATGCTCTATTGATTTAATTTTGTTGTGAATGTACAATATTTCCACCGGTTTTACTTTTAGTGCCACAATAGTGAAATGTGTGTATACAGTGCGTGCATAATTATTATGGAAGTGAAAAACGCCTTGGGAAGGATGCAATAGGCAAGGCAAGTTTATTTATATAGCACATTTCATACACAATGGTAAATTTAAAGTGCTTTACAGAGAAGAAATTAAAATAATCAAAAGAAGTATGAATAATTAAAACAATTTAGAATAAAAAAGTACAGTACAAATAGTAGGACGAATAGTGGCACAGTGCTCGTTCAGTAAATGCACAGCTAAACAGATGTGTTTTGAGTCTGGATTTGAATGTGACTACTGTATGAGCACATCTGATCTCTTCTGGAAGGTGATTCCAGCTGCGGCTGGAATAATAGCTAAAAGCGGACTCACCATGCTTTAACTCACTTCACACCAAACGCGAATCTGCGTCAAAATTCGCGCCTGCCGCGTCTAGTTATACGCGTGACCACTTTGTGTGCATTCGCGCGTCAAGAGTGAAATTGACGCGCGTAAAATCAAAAGTTTGAAGCGAAATTTACCCGCGTCAAAGGCGAAGTCAGGGGGCGAAAGTTTCTAAGCTGTTGGCGGCCATCTTTTTTAGATGTTTATCGAGCATTAGCAATAGCATTAATCGAGAGAGTCACCGCTTTTATATGATCTGAAGAGCAGAAACAGCTGCGTAGGGGACATCGTCGCTGTACTCGGGTCCACCAAAACCTCCGGAGGGTTTCAGGAGTTTCACAATTTGCTCCAGGAGGTAGGTTTGGTGGACCTAACGGTGAGGACGCTGACGAGGACAGCGTAGGCCGTATAAAGCCTCGGCCTCGAGTGGTCGCTGCCTGACGAGCCCGCGCTGTAAAGCCCGGCGCGAGGTTCACCCTCTCCCGCACCTAATCTGTCATTTATTTTTGTTTTGATAATAAATGGAGGCAGCCTCCAAAAGTGAAACCTGTCCTGTTATTTTTTTTGAAAAGTTTTTATACACTTAATTGTGTTTGGTGTCTTTACATTAGATTAATAAAGTTTCATATAGGCTAATCTAGAATAGATATGGAATAAATAGCATTCAATACAAATGAGTAGGCTATCTCTCATATTGAAATCGAGTTTTTATGTGAAAGATTTGCTTTTTTGTGCATTTTAGTCATATTACAAAATAATTTATTGAGGCCAAACATAAAATAACATTAAACTGTCAGTTCACCACGTGACAGCAGCAAGCAGGCAGGCTCCTGATTGGTTAATGCGGCGCGAATTGACGCAGAAGTTCAGATTTTTCAACTCGGGCGGCAGACGCGAATTCGCGTCAAACGCGTGATGCACAAAAAGCACAATTCGCGCTTAACGCGCGAAACGCGCCAGACGCTCAATTCGCGTCTAGTTCGTCTAGAATAATTCTTCACCTTTATTCCTTTTTTTTTTTTTTTTTGCCCTTTAGTCTCCAGTGACACCATTTTCCAGTACTGCAACCTACCTGTAGTCCAGTCATTTTAAGCCTAAATGGGGATCAACCTAGGACAAATTGCAACAGAAGCAAACTCAACTGATTTTGTATCCTCAATATGTCCTGAGTAAGGGGAAAAAAAGCCCCGAAGAATCTCATTAGGAGAAAGTTTTAAAAAAGACACAAATATAGCCTATTCATTCACCTATTCATTATTTTTCTCACGTGAATAGGGTAAAAATTTTAACCTTTAGATATCACCATGAAAATGACTGAGTTGATTACTTACATCAAGACAAACAAAAATGTATTACACATTTTTTTTTTTTTACTTTGTCAACAAGGGCAAACGGTGCATAATCTAATTACGTATGTGCTAATTTGCATAAATACCACAACAGATCTAAACATTGGGTATAGCTAGGTGAAAATGTCTTGTTGAATCTTGTTGACCTTCTTACAGTAAAAGACTTAATGTTAAGGTCTGAATGGAACCCATTTAGGCTACCCATGAGCATTAATACATAGAGGCAGGAAGAAGTACTTTAAACCAGCCTTTATTAATTATTATTGCAGAGATGGGGTTTGGGGCTGGGTCCGTGGGACTGTTTCTGCTCACTCCCCTACAGTGTCAACAGGCCAGGGTACATTCTATATTGTTTTTTTACAACTGCATCTCAGGGTGCTGCAGTCAGAATGAATAGGCGTATGAATAGGCTAAATTTGTGTCTTTTTCAAAACTTTCCCCTGATGGGATTCTTCTGGGCTTTTTTTTTTCCTTACTCAGGACATATTGAGGATACAAAATCAGTTGAGTTTGCTTCTGTTGCAATTTGTCCTACCTTTTTTCACAAAATGACTGGACTACTGGAGTCTCCAGAAGTTCAAGGTGTAGGGCTGAGCAAATATGGGCAAAACTCTTTACTGCCTTAGAACTTCATAAAGCCTTTTAAAGGTATACATGTGAATTAAACATGGCACTATGGCCTTCATCGTCCCAGTATGCTAATGCCAATCTAGTGCAGGGATTTCATTAATATGCTGATTGAGGACTGTTGGGACACTCCAGGCACAGAATGGTTCTGTTGGGAGAGACAGAGTTGTTTGCACCTCAATGACACGTCTGTACCATTTGCTTTACAGGACATATGCTTTCAACTACATACTGTTTATTTATTAGTGTGTTCTAATATGTTACTATGCCATGTTTGGTCTCATCTGACAGCTTACAAACTGAAATGAATGATGGTGAACTTAGTAGAGATATTAAAGTATCCTAATGTACAATCTAGGTACTATTGCTTAAACATACATTGAGGAGAATATGTTAATGTTCTTCTCCCCCTCTGGATCTCCACCAATTTGCCTCATCTTTTGGTTTCCTGTCAGTTGGGTTTGGTGTTGGTATGCCACTCATGTTTAACAATGCTTTGCTCAGGGTATAAGAAGGAAAGGTAACTGTTGATCCCGCACACCGGTGCATAACCTCATACTACAAGAAAAGCTTTTACGGCCTCTTCTGCACGACAGTGCATTGTTTGTTACAACTAAGTTTCTATACAGTATGTTGTTCCATTCTACTGTCACATATTATAAACATGTAACTTAATAAATAACTTTGCCTGCTTTAAAGGCTTTGAGAATCTTTCCTTTTATCACTGATCATGTTGAAAGCTAAAGTAATTATAACTTTCGTTATCTAAACATTCAGGTTAAATCATACGTTTTCCTATCAGTTCTAAGAAAGACCTTTACCTTTAAAGAATAAGAGGTTAAAGAATAACAACAACTTTAATGAAGTCAGATTAATTATATTGGAGTCAGATAAATATTTGAACTGCCTTTTTGTAATAAAACTGCCTTTTGTTCCGATTATTTGTTCAAAATAGCAGCGTAAGCTTCCAGCCTTACAAAGGTGTCAGGATCTCTGAGACTTTTTTAAGGTAACGAATCCTGAAATATGACCCACACTTAATAAGAATCACAAGAATCACGTGAAGAGTTTTTTATAGGCTTTATAGACAGATAGGTTGGGAGTGATTCTTGAAGGACCAGCACAACATCCTCTCGTACCTCTGTTTGAAGAAATGATCTTCCAGAATCTTTCAGTAAGTTTTGGGAGTTGGTAAGTCCATCTCCTACCCTGAAGGACTGCCTTGCTCATTGTTAGTAGCAGCTCACAGCATGACTCCCTCGCCACAGCTGCTTCTGTCTGACTTGAACTGGTGGTGGTCCCTCAAGAGTCACTCTCATCCTCTCAGAAGCCTTCAGACACATAGATTGTCTATAAACAGTCATATTTCAGGATTCTTTACCATAGCAAAGTCTCTGAGATCCTGACACCTTGTACTTCTGGAGATTCCAGGTAGGTTTCAGTTCTGAAAAATGGTGGCGCTGGAGACTAAAGGGTTCCTGATGGTTTCACACCTAATTCTTCACATTAATTCCTAATTTTATATTTTGCAGTAAACAGTAATATGTGTACCTTAGTATGTGTACCTTTTCTTGGCCTGTTTTGTATGACCCTGCTGAACCAATGACAGTTTTGCTGTCCATTGGTCACACCTTAATTTAGCAATTTCTAGTATTACATTAGTATTGCATTCTTCTCATGAGCATTTAATTATTATTATTCTTTTACTTTTCAGTGCAAGGTAAATCTCTTTTTTGGCCCATTTTAACTGTGAAAGGAAACCTGCTTAATAATTATGCACAATAAGAAGTTTTTCACTTCCAGCCTTCCTTAACGTCCCGTTTTCACTGTTGCACAGCGGTTTCCTGTCTGTCTGAGTGAATTACGTTGTATCTCCTTATAGCTTTGTTTTTAAACTCTATGTTCTATCTTTCCTGCCTTTTATATTGCTTGATATAATTGAATCATCACAATATGTCTGATATTATCGAATTTTGTCTGTCACATTGATCTGGTATCGCTAGCTATAATCTAAATCGCTATCGCTCGCACAACGCGCTAGCATTACGTTTGCCAGTTAATCTGCCATCTGTGCTTACCGTCTATTTTTCTCTTGCGCCTTTTACGAGTCCATCAAACAACTGTGGTGAGTCGGATCAATCAACAAACACGGTGAGTCATGTCATCTCCTGTTATTGTCTTGCACAGCCTGCCACATGTATAGTATAGCCTTCTCTGTCAGCGTTGAAGGCTACACATGTGATAAATGCAGGGAGATAGTCAGGCTGACGGAGAAGATTTCAGAACTAGAGATGCATTCAAACTTTAATCGAGGATAGTAAGAATGCAAGGGCTTTAGATACTACTTTGGATGTGACTAGCTTATTGAAATCTGTACATTGTTCGGTTCCAGCTGTAGAGCCCATGCAACTGGGTGACTGAGACGGCATAGTCGCGGGACAAAACACCGCCCTTCCATTCCGATTAAAACATCTAATAGGTTCTCCCTACTAAGTGACATTTTTTGAAAATGTAAAATTGTTAGTGTAGGTAGGGTAGGGAAAAGGTAGGGTTAGTGTAAGTGGATAGAATATACAGTTTGTACAGTATAAAAAACATTATGTCAATGGAAAGTCCCCATAAAACATGAAAACACAACGTGTGTGTGAGAACAAAGCTTTTCAAAGCTTTGAATCAATTGAACCAATTCGCAAAATGATTCACTGTTTCAAAGTGTTCGAAATGCCACACACTGGTGACCCCTGCTGTTCAGAACCAAATGTCAGAAGAACCAACACAATCTCACAGCAATTCGTACCTCTTTTACGAAGTGGCTAATTCGTACGATTTGTCTAGACCCCAGTGGTCAAGTGGTGGGTGGGTAGGTTTAGGGGCGGGGTTACGGTGGTCCTTCCTGATGACGCTTTTTGAAAAATCGTACGAGTGAGGTCCTACGAATTAGCCCACTCGTTAACTAGGCCTAACTGCCGTGAGATCAGGTTGTGAAAATGCAACAAAAACTCAGGCCAAACATGCATAAAAACACCTTTTACAAACACATTGCAAATGTTTTAGTGACAATGAAAATGCAACAAAAACTCAGGCCAAACATGCATAAAAACACCTTTTACAAACACATTGCAAAATAGTGACAATAAAATCTATGCAATTAACTAATCATCTAAAAAGAATGTCACGTGTCTGTGTAATATGTGTTCTTTTATCAATTTGCTGGGCTTGTTTTGTTTGTTCCATGGATTGCTCAGCTAAACAGGCCTTGTACTAATGTCTAATTAAACCGTGTACAAACTTATAAAACTGATCAGAGATAAGGTAAAACCCATAGATACTTGATCAATGGTTCGCCACAATCTTCATGATTAACGGGCTCACAAATATAGCCCCGCAGCGGTGAACCATAAAAAAAAAAAAAAAGTTTAATGCTCAATAACATAAGAACATTGTCACACAAATACATATACAAATAATAATAAAAAAATCAATAATTATACAAAAACAATGAAAAACAAAAGATGACATGGCAAAGAGATATGACAAGAAGGCATACACTACAACTATATTGATGCAATAACATTAAGCTTTTAAGTGCATGTATTTTCTTTAAATATTTCTTCATAATATTTAATAAATCTTAGGGATTTTTTATTATTTATATAACAAAGAGATTTAAGAAGTGAGATTAATTCAGTGTCAAAATAAGGATAGGACTGTCATGTTTTGGTTTTGTTTCATGTTCTTGTTTCATGTCTGTCATGTGATCCCCTGTTCTAGTCATGTGATCCTGCCATGTGTTCTGTGTTGTCACGGTGTCATTGGTTCTTTGTTTCATTGTTCACAGGTGTCCCTTGTCTAGTCATTAGTCTTGTGTATTTAAGCCCTCATGTTTGCCATGTGTCTTCAGTTTATGTTTGATCACGTTTTGTAAATAAACTGCACTTTGGTTCTCTTCAACTTTGCCTTCAGAGGAGTATCATTACAAGGACAGAATACCATTTGTAAACTTGTTTATGAATGAAGAATTTGCCGTATAACAAATAAATAAATAAATAATGTACTCTAGGGGTTTATTTTTATCGTCATTATAATAAAAAAGAATGTCTTTTAAGCTGAAAGAATGTATCATACTGGCAGAATCAAATATGTAAGAACCAAGGTCAGACCAGAATTGTTTGGATATAGGGCAATCATAAAACAAATGTTCAAATGTCTCCTCTGCTTGTTTACAAAAAGCACATGAGCTGTCAATGTCCAGATATTTAGAAATATTAGAGTTGACAGGATATATTTTATGTAAAATTTTGAAATGTATTTCCTTAGATTTACTGGACATACAGTATTTCAGGGTAAAAGCCAGGCCATTTTCCAGATATCTCCTATCAAAGATCTCCAATATAATTTTCCTCTTGGAGAAACTTTTTTTTTTTTTCTTAAATTGAAATATTTGGCGTAGCCTACATGTCTATTAGTACATTTCTTGTCCAAAATATCAATTTACGGAGCCCCTAAAGGGACGTGGTTGTGGAAAAAAATTTAGGTTGGGAGAATTTTTTTTACATTTTTAAATCGACGTGTGTTATCTGTCGTGCTTGTCAGTCTCGTCGCCGAACGGAACATTTCGAGCGCCATAGGCAATGACTCGCATTCACGGCAGCCGCCGTCGGCGAGCGTGTGGTCCACATGTTCTTTACCCAGGCAGGAAGCGCACAGCACGTGGCGGTCCCCGTCGCTGAGGACGGCTCTGCACGAGCTGCAGAACATGGGACGCAGCGGCGACACACACGGAGCAGTAAAACTTTTAAAAGGATATAAGCGCCGGATTGTGCAGCAGGTACGGCGAGTGAAGGTGCATGGCGAATATCCAGCCGCCGTCCTCAGAACTCGAGCTCGTCCTGCTGATAGTGCTTTTCGACGTAAAGCTCATAGTGGAACTGCTAACTACGTTCTGCTGCATTGCACCTTTGGGCTTGCATATCAAAGAAAAAACAGTGAGTGATGTTCCATAGCACTAAAGACTGTGCAAATGTACAGTTGCACATGACGTGTTGCAGCATGTTTGTGCGTTTTTACAGAGTTCCCTCAAGACAGTCCATCCATGACACCCAGGTTCAACGAGCTAACTGGCTCATTCTCTAATTTAGGGTGCATTTCATGTCAGCAAAAAAGCAGAAGAGCACTGTCCTTTCTAAGTGGAACATTAAGTGTCTCAATGTAGTATATTAATTCAGTGTTATCTGTTATCTGCAGAGCTTAAACATTAACTGTTTTTACATTTTTTAAATTAAAAACATGTTTTTACTTCAGAGTTTGTCAACTATGTTACGGACAAACAGGGTGTTATAAAAACCATTCAATTCAGTCTTGTACTTGAAATTAAATTCAATTTAGAAGGCTCTTGAGTCTATTTCTGCCACACATACAATTGTTATTTAAAATGATTTTCATAATCAACCTTTTTTTAAAGATGAACATGCAATGCATTTATAACTGTCCTTGTGGACAAGGATGTTTTTCATCATAAATCTCCATTAAAGTTGTTTTTGATCATTAAAAAAGATGTTATAGTAAACTCCAACCTATGCAAATAAGTAGAATGCTTAAAAATGTCAGAAACATCAATATTGGCTATTTTAACTTTAAAAATCTAAGTGTAACCTAGGTGGTTACGGTTGACACTATTAATCTAGTTGACTGGACATATTGTTAAATAAACAACCAGTATATTAATGTACAGACAAAACATGTGGGTAACTAACATTAATATTATAATATAATAATATAATATACTATTAAAATTAATAACATTAAATGCATAAACCTGTTTCGCCTCATGAACTCTACCTGCTGCTCTGAGGTGGATGGTTGTCTGGACTGTGCGGTGGTGTAATTATGTTCTCAAGCCTGCTCTTTCTCTCTCTGCTATTCTGTTTTGCTTTCTTCCAGTAGGCCCTCTTTCTTCTTTTCTCTCTCTCACTCATATCTGCAACTGTCTTCACCTTTCCTTGTGACCTGAGCCTATGCCATGCCTCTCTCTGCTTCTCCAAATATGATGCCCTTCTTTCAGGATCTGTATCACGACAAGCCCTGTATCTCTGCTGTCTCTCAGCTGCGGAGACCTATTTAAATGTATAATTTTTAAAAGTAAAATAATATATCTATATAAAATGTGTGTATATATATATATATACACATGTTCAGTCTATATAAATAATATAGAAACAATTAATTATAATGATATGCCATAGAGCACTGATGTAACTTAGTTGAAAGATAGTTTAGCACTGGTGTAACTTAGTTGAAAAGATAGTTGACCGTAACTTAGTTGACCATAACTTAGTTGACAATTTCCATATTTCTTCCCCATAACAGAAATGGTGGACCTAGCCTAGCTAACCACATGTCATTTTTTTGAGCAGGTTAATGTAAGAATTCAACACAAAATTTCATTATAATAAATACAACTTTTTAGCCATGATAATGTACATAACATAGTTGATGGTTAATAATACGGCCGTTGACAATATGCTTTTCTACATCAAATATTGAAAAAACTGAGAGGAGACTCAACATGGTGTGTTTGAAATTGCCTCCAGTCCACAGAGGAAAATGACATCACATAGTGCTGGTCACATGGTCTTGGGACAAACAATTTTTGAGTTGCTGGGGGAGGTTTTGTTTGTAACATAGTTGACCAACATTTTGTGGACACGAATAAATTAATCTATTTTAAGTTTTTAAATAAATAACTTATATTTGAAACTATTATTTTCCTTTAATATTAAGACTTTTGTAAAAAATTGCAAAAAGAATTGATTTATTTTAATGATTTTAATGGATGTTTTTGGACCCTCAACTTTCTCACATTGAAATCGGACATGGACAAAACTGTACATTTAGGGCCATAATGACACATTTTAAGCAAAATGAAGAATATATTGCACATATTGTCTGTGTGATGTTATTTCATGAAGCAAGTTTACACATAAAATGCAATTTGTTTGAAGAAATTTGATTGTATAAGTATATTTAACATCAGTGGACATGCAGTGTACCCTAAATTATAGAATCACCCAACTACGTTCTGCTGCGTTGCACCTTTGGGCTTGCATATCAAAGTAAAAACAGTGAGTGATGTTCAATAGCACTAAAGACTGTGCAAATGTACAGTTGCACATAACGAGTTGCAGCATGTTTGTGTGTTTTTACAGAGTTCCCTCAAGCCAGTCCATGACACCTAGTCCAGTCTCCTCGCCTACCAGGTCACGACCCCACCATCTAAAGGGGAAATTGACTGACTGCATCATCTATAGGCCTTAGGATGGTTCCACAAAGAATTGACTGCACATACAACATGAATTTACTTAAAACTAAAGATTTGACTTTTCATACAGCAAAAGACACTACATCTATTTGTGTCTAATTAGTTCTCAAAAAACTTTAACCTTACAGTTCATTAAATATTTTAACACAGCTAACTCAACATTAATTGTTTTTAAATCTTCACAATGTATAGCCAGAGAACTATCACAAAAGTATTTAGGAAAGTAAAGACATACAAAAGTATGTCTGTTTAAAGCTGCTTTGTATTGTGTATTTTAAAAAGCTCTATAAATGTCCTAAAACGATGTGCATTTTGCTTGTAGTTTTGTTAATAAAAATGTAATATATTACATCTCATAATTCAATTGAATTCATTATGTATTGTATTGTGTAATTTAATAAAAATTGTATAAGTTTTGGTTCACTAATTTTATTACATTAAATGTTATTGTGTTGTATGATGTTCTGTATTAAGAATGAATTATGACATAAATCATATGCATTAGTACACAAATGACATATGCTTGTAATAAAAAAAAGCATATTATGCCCTATTGCTTAATTACAAATAACTTCGTCACAAAACATACTTAAAAATGGTATTTCTTTAAAATAAAAGATTATTATATGAATTAAGTAGTCTGATTACATTAAGATTTGTGATTCTATAATTGTATTATACTGTTCTTTAGTCAAGGCTTGACAACCAATTAATATATATACCCACAAAACATAGCTAGCATTCTGTAATTTATTTAAATGTCTAAACTGTTAATAAGAAAAATAGTAATATACACATAAACATTATTTTATGGCTCTTTTAATAAAAAGTGTACCTGTAACATATTGCGCTGATTATTGCGATAAAAAAATAATGACACAATTATAATTGCACTACGAATTGCTGTGAATAAGGTAAGGCAGTATCAGTGCAGTATAAGCTCAGGTAAAGCTCATAGCACGCTCATCGGATAACGTTAGCTATATGCTATGCTACTATCTAAGCTAACTAAAAAACACACTAACAACGAGAAATGTTTAATTTCACAATCTATAGCTTCGGTTAAATACTAGTATATGAAACGTATAATTTAAAATACATTAAATACATTAATGACTCGTTATAACGTACAAACGTCTTCTATAATAAAGTGATTTTGTATGATTTGTAACCAGGCACTAAAGCGATTACCCATAAAACGTGCTTTGAACAGAGAATGTCTAATAGGAAGAGAATTGGCACTCTCTGCTTACTTCCGGTTTCTGGACTGGCTGCAGTAACACGTCTCTGTCCATGCGGGGGCGCTCGCAGGCGAGTGCAGAATGAATGGAGGTCTATGGCGAAAAACCCTCAAAATCCACTTTTCTCAGGATATAATTTTTTGTAATTTTTTTTTGAAAGGAGATGCAAAGAAATTACACATTGCTGGGTGTTAGATTTTTTAGAGCCACTTATTTGGTTTAAAAAGTCTTTTAAAATGTCAATGACGTCAGAATGCTGATGTCATTAGCAGAATGCTAGCGTGTTATGGGCAACAACAACTCAACCTGTAAGAAATCGAAAAGAAATAAGTACTCGTTCATTCAACTTTCGACCTATAACCCATGTTGAACTTGCAAAACCTACAATAAAATCTGAGATTTCTCAACGGCAATCGGGTGAAAGAGACACATTTAGCCGTCTAGCCCCATAGACTCCCATTCAGTCTGCACTCGCCCGCGATCACCTCCAGTGGAATTCTAATGGAACTGCAACCAAGATCGATACAATGGGGCTAATAGGAAGTGCCAAGGCTCTCCGTAGACGGGCTCTGCTTTGAACCAATCGGATTCCTTGGGTCCTCAGCCCGGACAGGATGGTAGGGGAAGACTCATGAATCATCCTGATTGGTCATCCCTGATTGGTCTGATGACCTACCCCTAACCCCACCCCTAAACCTACCCGCCACTGGGGGTCTGATGACCTACCTCTAACCCCGCCCTAAACCTACCCGTCACTGGGGTTAAGACCAATCAGGGATGACTTCCCTAATGAATATTCATGAGTCTTCCCCTACCATCCTGGGAAAAAAATATCGCAGCCTGGACCCATCACTTCAGAGTGACCGGATACTTCACCACACCGGCGAAAAAGAAAAGAGCACAAAAATATAGAATTGAATGGGAAAATGACTACCCGTGGCTGGAATGCGTGAGGGACAATACTGTTGTGTTTATTTTTCTTCAAATGCTGTCTAAGCCGATGAGTTTTGAATGTTATATGTTGTATTTGTTTAAGTTAAAAATAAAACGTATTATAAAGTAAACAAATCCATGGTTCATTGTTGGCAAAATGATCATGATAGCCTTTATATTTCACATCTATGTGGTTCAGTCTTGTATATTGATTAGGCCTAACGTTACTTTGGTATTCTATAAATATATAGGCCTAATAAGTTGTATAATTATTATAATATGCTATAATGTATGAAATATACTTATCTAAATGTATCAATTAGTTTCCACAATATTCACCAGAAGTCATAATTTCAGGGGTTCTTTTTATTTATTTTCTTCCGTGGGGGCATGTCACACCCCCACAGCATTGTGTTCGATGCTTTTCAAATGAGCGCAAACTGAACGGTCCCTCCTCCGATGACGGCTGCCAGTACTAGATAGTAAGGTCAGTTTCCGCTTTCACTTTGTCTCTCTGAATTATAAATAACAACCACTGATTCAGGAGTTTTTCTAGCTTTTGGTAAGTAGCTGAAGTATTTCTCTTAACTTTGCTGAAGGTTGTCCCTGCTAACACACGACCCGTCAATTGTTTTTCAGCCACAAAAGTGTTCGAACGTGTTTTAGGACAAGAAAAAGTAAGGAAGCTGGGCATTTGAACCCACTTCAGTGTTATAAACACGTACAATGTTGATTCGGGCGCAAGATTAAGTTGCCATTTCCGCGTTCACACAAGATGCCTTCAAAGTTATTACAACAGAAAGACTCGCTGTTTAAAGATTTCACTCGCGAAAAGACTCGCGATGTACCACCACCACCAAATTATCAGTCCGTACACCCTGCTGAGGGGCCAGTTGCATGAACATAGCAATTATGTTAAGACTGTGTATTAAGAACTAGGCTAGTACAAACAACTAGCAGTTAGTTTGGGGTAATCCGTCTTACTTTTCGGTATCAAATTAGACCAATCTACGTTTTTATGACTTAAAAAAGTTAGCCTATGTCTTAAAGCAAAAAAATTGATGACTAACTTTTAAGACTAGGCTTAGCAGTTTATGCAACCGGCCCCAGCTGGTTCAGTTGCATTCTTCTTTCGTTTGTTTGTTTGTAGTTTACTTAACTAGCTATGTTAATATTTCTTCAATATTTGACCTTTGTTTTAGGCTACAGTCCTGGAGACCTTATTGCATTATTTTGACTGGTGATTGTGTCTGTTAGATCAGTATATATATATATATATATATCAGAGGCACATCACTGTTATACTCAGTTTTTACACTTCGTGCATGAGTTTGTTCAAGTGCTTTATGTTTTGTTTTACAAACAGCATGTTTTCTAACAGGTGCTGACAGTGCTGTATGTTTCTACGGGTGTGTGTATTCAGCCTGTGGATTCTTTCAGAGGTCAAGTGGAGATTATTTTTTAGATGTGGTGCCATGACATAGTACCATGGAGTAGCATGTATGCCATGACACATGAATATAAATATTACTATCCGAGAGATTACTACCACTAATTCTTTATTATTTTGATACTGGTGGTGAGTCTGTAATGAGCAAGTCCGCATGAAATCAAAATTGACACTATTTAGTTAGCACACATTACTATTCTTGTGAAAACCCTCTATAATGCCAGTAAATCACTCGCATATGCGACCAAATTTCATGCTAGGCAACTAAAAAATGTCTTTAATTAGCCAATGGATAGTAAATTGTACAATTTCAGTCACCTGTGATTGAGTTAGAGGAAAAATATCTTTCTCTTACACACACGCATTCACAGTGAGAGAAAGAGAAAGGCTTTTACACGTGGAACTTGAAGAGAATTGATGCGCTAGATCTAAATGCAGGGCTCGACGGGACTGCCCGATGCATCACCATGAAAGTTTTTATTTGTTTATGATTTGCACATGTTTTTTAGCAAGAAGAAACAAAAATAAAAATTTGCACGCGCTTGACAGAAAGCCGCGACTTACTGCGAGTACTGAATTGAGCTCTTTCATGTTTTGCGCTTGAATGGACAATTTCACACAAAATTGTGACAGAATGCCTGTCTTGGCGAGTATCCTAGTAAACATAGATGGTTTTGTCTTAAGTGAACGTAAACACTTGAAGAAGAAAACGCATGTGGACAATACCTGATGCTGTTTGTGTTTTTAACCACAAGGGGTCGGCTGGCGAGTCGGCGCAAACACCTCTCTTTTCTTCTTATCAGTGCGAAAGAGACTAAAAATACTCCTTCGATTTTGGTCATACAGATAAGTGTTATAGGCTACATCATTCCTATCCAAGTGTCTACTTTTATTTGTGTACACCAAGCGTGTACACAAACAAGTCCTGAAAAGTGAAGCCAAAGCAACTCGACCAGGTGGTTGTTCCCAGTATAGGTCATAAACCTTGCCCTCTCCATGTAGTCTAATTGGACATGACTTAAAAATTAAGATTCCAAAAGAAAAGTTTATTAAGAATGAGAATCTAGAAGGATATTAAGATATCTTGAATATTAAAGTTACAGGCATAAAAACTTTAGAAAAGGAATATTCAAGGACACTCAAGAGCTGATATTGTTTTAACATTATTTGTTCTTAGATATTCTTCTTTAAAAGAGAAAAGTATCAGCTGTTTGCGAAATGACCCACATTTGTTTTTTTGACCACTGAAAATGTGTAGGCTATAATTTACATTTGGAGCCGCATTAACATCTCAATATCTCTGGGATTGAACCATCAAGTGTCTTTAAAATGAAGGTACCAAAATAAATGTTTGTTAAGAACCAGAATCTAAAAGATTTTAAGATCTTTACTACTTGAGTTACAGGCATGCAAACTTGAGGCAAAAAAAGTGCCTTTTGCCATTTTTGAACTGTCATCGTTGGCATATAATGCAAGATTGCTAAAGTAAACAGATTCAACTAATAGACCTACCAATCTCTGTGTAAAAATAAAATAATGATGCTGTCATTTTTACACCCCTGTAAATTTGACACCCCTCTACAAAATAGTGCATATACATCTGTGACATTTAATATTTTGGCTTTCATCACTATTTATTAGGGCTGCACAATTGATCATAATTAACATGAAATTGCGCTTAAACCGATTTGGCTTATCCCGATTATGAATTCGCAAATACTACTGAGCATTTACTACTCATTACAGATCCGTGCTGCACTGAGAAGCTGCGCATAAAATAATCGCAGCCTTTGCCAAATCGCGTGTGGTTTAATTTCGATTAATCATGCAGCCCTACTATTTATGTTTGTCTTTCTACAGAAAAACTATTAACAAAATAAAAAAATTGAGCCAGGGTCCTCTGGTTGAAATGAATGGAGCCTCTAATGGCTCGTTTCCACTGAGCGGCTCGGTACGGTACGGAACGGTACGCATTTATTTGCGTTTCCAAACTTTCCACTATCAAAAGTTGTGAATGGTACCAAAATGCCGAACCGTACCGTACCACTTTTTAGGTATCCTTCCATTGGGGTACCTAGCACAGTGGTACGGTACTAAAAGGTGGAGCTAGACTCACTGCAGGACGTTGATTGGTTGACAGAGAATCATCACTTGCGCGTGCTACAAGGGGAATGACAACATAAGAAGCGCCATTTTTAATATACAGTTTAATATAATACTACTGTTACTGTGTCACAAAATGTAATTTTAAGAGTTTTTCAGGTGAGAATGTAGTTGTTTAAAGCTCAAATCTGTAGTTTATTTATAAAGATGATTTTTTTTTTTCTGGATGAATGAGGCTGGATGAGCCTTTCCTCGGCTAGTTCTTCTGACGTTCGCCGCTGACTCCGACGGTAGTGGTTAAACATGAGATATAATTCGTCTTGTGTAGACCTAACGGGCGATCTTTGGTCTCGTGAATATATATAATTCGTTCCGTCAATCGTTTTGGCTGAGGGCTAAGTTTAGTTTCATATTATAGGCTATTTGTAACTTTACTGTTGTAATGTTAGACTAGAGCGCTGCATTTGGATATTTGACTGAATTGTTTGCTTTATTTCTTATTGTATAGCTTCTTGTACCTTTTACTTAAACTATTATATTGGCTATTATTGATAAAACTGAAATTTTACAAAAAAAGTTTTTTTGTCATTTTTTTATTACAAGATTATCACTGATGTTTATTGCAACATTTGTACAAATGCATATATTGCCTGGAATATGTGTAATTTTTTTTTTATTTAAACGAAAAGAGGTAACGTTAGGGTTGTGTTTTAAATTTCGTTTTGTTATAAATAGAATAACGTATAACGTGCAGTGAATAATCAAAATGCGTTGCGCATGAACCACATTTGTGTCCCTATAATGTTTAATTTATTTAAATGAAAACGAAAAGAGGCAGAGTGGTGTTTTATAACATATTTCGTTTTATTGTTGCTTAAAATGTACATACAGAGTAACAGAGATAACCGGAGTAGCAGAGCGAGCTGAGTGACGCTTTTAAGAACGCGCTGTACCATTTGCATGTAGTACATGGCAAGTGCAAACTTTGCGTACTTGATATTGAGAAAAGCCTAATGTCGGCGCTTGACTTCTTGTGACAAACATGTCGAGGAGCAAGAACAAGATCTGCTGTATGTCATCCAGTGTAGTTTACTATGTTCTTCTTCGCGCGAAAATGATGTCGATCGAAACACCACGCCAATCAAGTATGGGTACTGTTGGCAGTGGACGCTAGCCAGATCATGGTTAAAAGACCCGAACCGTACCGTACTGTACTAGCCTGGTAATACCAAACTCTGCTACTTCGCTTTGCTTCGTAGACAGAGTCTGGCATGGCATAATTGAAAAGTTTTCTTTCTTGCGGGGAGGCGCTTGTCTGAAGTTTAAAATCATTGGTTCCCGTAAGCCAATCACATAACGTTTGGTTATGGCGCGTGTTATGCGCATGCTCAGCTGCATCTAACTTCCACTGTAAACACATGTATGATGCGAAAACAAAACCATCGAGCGAAATACCGGAGTGAACATGGCTGTGAATGACTTTTGCAGATTATGTGAAGTAAATCTATGCATCCACGGTACAATCAGTGTCTACGTCACGGCTCTCAGCCCGCCCTCTGTTCGTTGATTGGCCGGCTGTTTTCAGGCCGGAGGAAAACGGAAAGCTATTACGCTGTCTCAGACTGAGTACAGAAGCGAAATGAAATTGAGCGGAAGTAAGAAGTCTGACGTAGTCAGGCTAGTACTGTACCGTACCGTACTGCTAAGTGGAAACGAGCCATAAGGGACATGGTGGTGGAAGAAATTTGGGATGGGAGAAAATTCTTTTACATCCCAATTCTTTTACATTTCCTTAAGAAACTTAGTGTTCCCTCGCAAAACTTGTGTGTGAGCTCGGAATACACTTCCTGTTTAATTTCCCGCTGGCAGTGTTTCAGACAGCTCCATACGTTAACAATGGAACCGCTCGAGCGGTTCATAGTGTTTGAACTTGGACTCAAATATAAAGAAATGCGGCCAGTGCTTAACTCAAGGAGTTCCGTAAAGTTAGCAATATATTCACAGATTCGAACTTCCCGGATCAATAACATGTGAGCTAAATATTGTTAAAACACAATGACATCCTTTTCCAATCATAGTAATGTATACAACGAGCTACAACCAAATTTTTCTTAAGTTTTATAATATAAATTGATCTCTATGAGCAGGCGGCTGAGAGACAAGTCCAAATTGTCTGCAAAGTGCAAAACCCCCAAAACGTTAAATAGTCATTAACTTCAATGTTACACACTGTAGTGTCACCAGATTTAGTTTACACATCAATGGTCTCCTACAACACTTAGTTTGATAAAATGTCCTTTTTCTCATTTTATATGAAAAATATTCAATAACTTCACTGTAACACACCAAATTCAGTTTACACATCACTGCTCTCCTGCTGGTTATACAACACTTAGTTTGGCAAGTAATAGCACATAAAAATAAGTAGGCCTGTTCTTTCCACACATTATGTTGGTAGGCAACTAACCATAGCTTTTGCGTGATAATTGCTTACTGAATTTGATGGCATTACACTGTATAACATTGTAAAGTTATTGATTTTGTTTTCATAATATATTTTTTTTAAAAGTGTTGTAGTATGACCAGCAGGAGAGTAGTGATGTGTGAACTAAATTTGGTGAAAGTACAGTGTGTCACAGTGAAGTTATTGAATATTTTTCATAATTTAAATGTGCAAAAGGGTTTTGCACTGTGCAGACAGTCCCTTATTCTGACTTGTCTCTCAGCCGCCTGCTTAGAGACCATTTATATTATAAAGCTCGTTTTGAGGAAAATTGGGTTGTAGCTCGTTGTCTACGTTACTATGATTGAAAATAGGTGTCATTTGTGTTTTAACAACGTTTAGCTCATGAATATATTGATCCGGGAAGTTCGAATATGTGAATATATTGCCAACTTTACTGAACTCCTTAAGTTAAGCACTCACTGACCACATTTCTTTATATTTGAGTCTACGTTCAAACACTGAAACGCTCCATTGTTAACGTAAGGAGCTGTCTGAAACACTGCCAAGCGGGACATTAAACAGGAAGTGTCTGTCCGAGCTCACAACAGTTTTTGTGAAGGAAAAGCAAATATCTTTGCAAGGGAACGCAAATATATTTTTGTGAGGGAATGCAAAGTTTCTCGAGGGAACGCAAAATATTTGAAAAATATTTTTTTCTCCCATCCCAAATTTTTTCCACCACCACGTCCCTTTAGGGGCTCCGTAGAATTGACACAGAATGACCCTAATGTACAGAAAACCAGGCTGATTACATCAGAGGTGACAGAGAGAATAGAGACTTTTGTTGCGTTTTCAGTGAATTATTTATTCCAGTGTGTGGGTGAGGGGGGTGGTTCAAAATAATTAATTCGTTAATAATTTGTTACACAGAACTTTATTATTTTAAATATTAATCTAAAATGATTCACACCTTCACAAAATCCACACATTTAAAGGAACACTCCACCGTTTTTTCATATTAAACTATGTTATTCCCTTAACTAAGACGAGTTGATACATACCTCTCTCGTCTCAGTGCGTGCACTCAATCACTCAGGCGCGTGGCGACACTTTGATAGCACTTAGCTTAGCCCAGTTCATTCATTAGGGAACAAACAGAGATGAAGTTAGAAGCGACCAAACACCTCCATGTTTTCCCTATTTAAATACAGTTACACGAGTAGTTACACGACCAAGTATGGTGACACAAAATAAAACGTGGCGCTTTTCTAAGCGGGTAAAAAGGATAACTATAATGTATGGCGGAATATCACTGGAAGCACTTCGACTCTGCGCAGTAGAAAGTCACGTTGGTTCTAATGACAGAAGTGAGAGGGAGAGGATTTTTCAGGAGTGACTTACTGCGCAGAGTCGAAGTGCTCCCAGTGCTATTTTTTATTTACCATGTTTACCACGTTACGCCACGTTTTATTTTGTGTCACCATACTTGGTCGTGTAACTACTCGTGTAACTGTATTTAAATAGGGAAAACGTGGAGGTGTTTGGTCGCTTCTAACTTCATCTCTGTTTGTTCCCTAATGAATGAACTGGGCTTAAGCTAAGTGCTATCAAAGTGTCGCCGCGCGCCAGAGCGATTGAGTGCACGAGTGCACTGTGACGAGAGAGGTATGTATCAACTCGTCTTAGTTAAGGGAATGACATAGTTTAATATGAAAAAACGGTGGAGTGTTCCTTTAACACCCTATACAAAATTCACACCCCATTCAAATTTCTTTACCTCTACAAAATCCACACGCCGTACCAAACATCTACACATCTTCTGTACAAAATTCACACCCTATACAAATCCCACAGCTGTACAAATTTCACACCCTATACTAAATTTAGTACAGCCTTCTTGCTGCAAAGTCTGCAACTTTTGTCAGAGCACCTGATTTTGTGGGGCTTGCTAAAAAAAGATTATAATGCCCTATCATAAGGGAAGGCCTCAGGACAGGGTCCATTGATGGAGATCCTCAGGGAAGCTGGCAGGTTTTCTCCTTGAAGTTGGTTCCTGAGGTCTGTTTTCACCTGAAGATAAAGCAAAATGCTAATTATTATCAATACAATAATTGTGTGTGTGTGTTGTGAACAGTCAAGTCAATTGACCCTTTGCTAAGCCACGCCCGAAAACCGCCACAGGCCAATCGTGGCTTAGCAACCGTAACTACACCTCTGGAGGTCTGGCAAGCTTTCTAGAGGGAAACATGCCGAAGCGTTGTGCGTATGGATTGTGCAAATCTGATACCCGGTATCCTAAAAGTTTGGACGGGGTGGTGGATTTTGTTCCCTTCCCGAAACCTAAAACCTAAGGGGAGAAATGCCGGGCATCATCTTGCGCTTTTAACAATGTAGATTGTTCCAAAGCAGCTTTACATTGATAATAGGAAATTAAAAATTGGAAATTGTTTTGGCTTTATAGCAGCTCTAGAATAAAGTTATTGTCCAGCTCGTGGATCAAGCAGTGTGATTAAAGGCAAGACGGAGGCTCACTGACATAACTTAACGTTACTTAAAAATATATTTCAGCATTTTGTTAATCGATGTCCAAACTAGTAACGTTACCCCAATCCGATCGCGACTCTCCCGTTGTTAGTTCTAGTAAAAGTAAAAGGTAGTTAGTAAAAGGAGAGAACATCAGGGGGCTTGCCGGAGATCTCCAAGGAAAAGGTTGGTATGCAAACTTAATCAGTTCATAACAGTAGTCACTTATGTGACCCATGACGTGTGAGCAGTAGCCTGGCGCACTACAAATATAAGCGGGAGAATGTTATCATTGCAAAGTGGTCAGGCTAATGTCTTGTGTTTATTCCACAATATTTATGGATAAGCTGTTTGATTTATAAATATTAGAATATTTTCAAATTTCACTTACCCTGCTGTGCATGCACATAGCTGTTCCTCAATTTGTGTGTTTCCCATTTGAATGGTCAGCGTATGAGGCGGCTGCTGCTTGCGCTGAGACCTAATGTTATAGGCTTTAGCTTCAATTTTGATGAAATTATTCTCTAATCGTTTGCATATTATGTCGTGGATATAGCCCTCGAATGCATACTGCAGTCTTGCTCTCTCAGATTTTCACTTGTTCGCCAAAAATGACTAATTATCTCCTTGGGAATGTCTGAAACCAGTGCATACATACTGTAATAGACGTGCCAGGCGCAAAAGCTTGACAGGCGTAGCAACAGTAACTAAGGAGGGCGGGGCTTAGCGAAGGGTCAATTCACTCACCTTGAATATCCCAGTAAGGACATGGTTCTTGAATGAGAGCCACCCCTGAATGAATTCCTTCTCATGTTGAGGGCAAAATTTCCTGAAAAGAGTCTGCAGATGAGAGATGTTCATTGTATCGTCTGTTAGAGTAGCTGATTGTGGCCCCAAGACAGGGAAGGCTCCAAGGATGTCCAGATTATGGAATCTCTTCTCCAGATTTGTTTCCAGGCCAGTTATGTAAGGGTGAATGATCTACAATGACCAGATCAGCATTTTTTAGGAAGAGCCTACACTCAGTTTTGATAATAGGCATTAAGGGCCAAACCAGAGAGTATGTTCAGGACTATTAATTATCTTTTAAAAGGTTTTAACATGTACCATTTAGGCCTGCTCTAATCAATTTTTAATCTTGTCACATATATGTGAAGACAGTGAAGCTCACCTAACAAGAGTGCTGTACAAATGATAATTTACCTTTCGCTGGAATTTGGCCCACTGCCTCTCCCTTGACTCATCTTGGACCTCTCGCCCTCTCCTATCCCTCTCCTCCTCGTGCTGTATGTTGTAGGCTCCAAGTCCTTGGGGATCATCAAGGTCCTGATGGAGGCGAGACAAGAAGGGTCCAGGGAGTGGTGTTTGTCCAGCCTCTTTGATATTTCTAAGAGTCTGGATTGTCCAAATTAAAAAAAAGATTTTCTGCCATTTAGTACATGCAAACAATAATGTCAGTGCATCACATCAAACAGATTTGAATTAGATTGTGCACATTTATCATACCTGCTCTTTGATATGTAAAAAATGTAGATGTGCTTTTTGGATGACTTTAGAAAGGTAGGTGAGGTGGGGCAAAACATCGGCCTGGAGGTACACGGCAGCCACAAATCAGTATGTAGCACAGAATGTATAGAGTCCCTTTGCCCCAGGACATTTGCGCACCTCTGCCAAGGCTCCAAGGACGGCACTCAGGTTCCTCTGTAGGGTCTCAATGGCCTTGTGCTGTGAGAGCCAGCGTGTGTCCTTCACTTCCTGTAAATGGCATATGCAATAATTATTAGTTATGAATAGACAGAAGATAACTATTAGTATCAGAATAATATTACCTTTAGCTTTAAGTCACTGACACCCAGGGTGTTGGATGCAGCCTTGAGAGTGGCAGTACGATTTGCACTATTTGTGAAATATAAGTAGAGGTCCTGCAAGTGGTCCCTGAAAGTGGCCATGTATTTCACATTGTTTGATGAGTCTTTGCAGGCAAGGGCCAGTCTGTGGGCAGCACAGGCCACGGTCACAAGTTTGGGGAAGCTGTCTGTTAGCTGCTTTGCAACCCCATTCACACACCCTAGATTTAAAAAACAATATTTATTTACAATATTTAGGGATTCAACCATCAAGATACTCTTACATGGTTTTAAATAATTACCTGTCATTACGGCTGCCCCATCAGTCCCGAGCCCATTCAGCCTCTCTGTTGGGATACCTTTGTCTAATAGCATTTTTTAAAAGCTTTAACACATTGTGTCAGCTTTTCCATCCGGAACAGTGACACGATCCAGAAATTGATTAAATGCTTTTCCCTTTTTATCCATGTATCTGTGAGAAAAGCATTTAGTATCCACAGTTCTTCAACAGGGACCAAGATGTATGTAATTCTGACAAAGAAAATAAATGCATACCTGACATGCAGATCGAGCTGCCTGGACACAGACACATCTGGGCTTTCGTCTATTTGCAGGCTAATTGCCTGTGATGATCTTATGGTCATCAGAATAGGCTCCTCAATTTCATGAGATAAAATCTCAAGCATCTCATCAATTATTTGATGAGATCTGTAATTATTCCCCTGGTCAATCTAGACATTGGGAAAGGGAAAAAAGGTACTTTATAACTTATTAAAAATGTATAGTCAATAATGTAAAGATTAAATGTATGTTTAGATGATGGATAGGTGACATTTATCTTAAGGTTTAGGTGTTACCTTTAACTTCTTAAAATAATCACACCCCAAAAGCTCTGCCAGGCTCAGAAGCTTTGGGTAGTTGATATGGTGGGCCTTTTCATTTTTTACAAGCCAATAGAGGCACTTGAAGCCACCAATGATGGCCCTGTGCTCTAGCACAATAGTAGGCTCAAAAGAGTCCATTACAGAGACACCTGTAAATGCCAAAATGGTTAGAAAATAATTTGGGCGTATACTAAATTAAGTTATATTATTATTATTATTATTATTATTATTATATATGATCTGCTATTGGACTCAGAAATGACCAGATGCAAGAGATGCCTGGCCTCTGATGCAATCCTGGTGGTGCTCTGTAGTGATGTGCCACTCCAAATAGTCTTTTCTATAGGTAATGGCCCCAACCTCAACAAAAGCCCTCTTTGTGGCACCTTTTTAGGCGCAGGCTTGTGCTGCCTGCACAGAGTCTACAAAACATTCCTTTAAAAGTACATTGATAATTAATAAAATGAGCTAAATAGCCAGACATTCCACAGTCACACTTTGTCTTTTTTTAATCATATTACATTTATTACATAAATGCTTATGAATGATATAAAAAGAAGAATCAATAAAAAAATATATATTTCTGATTATTTTTAAAGGATAGCATATTATGCAGACATTACGTTTACCATGCTGTGTGTGGTACAACCATGACTTGAAATGAGGCATGTTCAACCACTCAAGGTTGAATCTAGTGCCCCTGTGTTTAGTGCTTTTGGATGTTGCCAAAGTCCTATCTGCCAGAAACAGAAGAATAGAAATGAGTTCCCTGAGACCTGCTTTCTTACCTGCCTGTTTTTTCTACATCTGTTTGTCCACCTCACCTGTTGCTTCAGCTGGCTCCCTCACAGCAGCATGTTGGATGCTGTCCTCCTCTCTTTCTTCAATGCCTAACGAATCTATCTCTTTCTCTCCCTGACCCTGTCTTTCTGCTTGAGCAGCACTGGTTGAAGCCTGAAAATATAAATTAATAACGTAACTAATTACACTGGTTGGACTGTTCAGCTCTGTTTCAGACTGATACCTCCGATTCAGGCTGGTCCTCATCCTCAACACATGCCTTTTTCAGTCCCGGAAAATACTTTTCAATACTCATCTGGATTGAAGCAGCAAACATTAAGTGTAAGCGTAATAAAATGACATTTTTTTTTACCTCGACAACCCAACTGCATTTTACCGCAAATTTGCGACTAGTTAACTTTCTAGGTGCCGCAATCACTTGTTTGCTAAGGGTCGGGTCGGGACTCCAACATTAACACACTGACAACATTGTATTCAGAATATAAAAAAAATTTTTTGCACTTTTTAATGTGTGATTGTGTAAAGGTGTTCAAGAGATACCAACCTTTCGAGAGACATGCGTGAGTGACAGACACGGAGGGAGAGCAGGGAAAGGAAATGGTATGTTAATATTGTGCCACAATTAAACAAACAAATCCAGCCTTTTGCAAACAAACTCAATCTGCTTTGCAAAGGAAAACTCGACTCGCTAACAAAGTGGAGTAACAAATATGTATTGTGTTTTACAAATATAAATAAATGAGCCTTGATAATATTTCACAAATAAATACAAACCATCCTACAAATTGCATGTAACCTTTGAACAAATACCAAATCTAGTGCATACAAATGCATATCTGTCTGTTATGATTGTGAGACACGTGGCTTTTTATGAGATCTCTCGGCTCGATTTTCTCACAAATGCAGTTGAGCAACTTCCTCTTCTAAAACAGTAGATGGCGCTAAGCTAGGGGATTAATAGCGCTAGTCACCCAGGAGAAGCACTGATTTGAAACAGGTGTGTTTCTGTCTTACTTTATCTATAATTAACCTTTTTAATGTTTTCTTTTGTAAAATGTTTATTACATATCTACAGAAATCCACATTAACACTTAGTAGCAATTCACTCTCTCTAGGATAGGGGAATCTATAAGCTGAAAGCTCTGCCATCATATGTTGCTTTGTCGTTTGCCGTGCCCGTTGAACTGAACTTTCTCTCCCTCTCCCTCTCCCTCTGGATTGGAATCTCTCTTAAGATTCTGTAATATCTTGTGAAGTCCTCTTCGCAGGGCACTTACAGTTGAATGGAATGCACCTTGGGTCTAGCTGTCAGATTTTTTACTCAAGTGAATATTTTATCTTTAATTTCTGTACACACACATATCCTGAAGTCCTGGACTCAAAAAAAAGGTATTGAACATATCATCAAAATTAAGACTTTATGAAAATGTAAAGGTTTGACTTAACTCCTAAAAGGGACATTGTGTAGGAATTTCTCCCATCTAGTGGTGAAATTGTATTTTGCATTCAAACCATAGACTGTAAAAGATTCAAACGAATAGTGCTCTCCAGCGCCTGGCTTTTTCAAATGCGTGTTGCATCTACGGTAGCCGTTATGTACCAAAAAGACAGGATGTCTTCTAATAGCACTTCATCGAGTTTCCTTCGGGTGAACAGGTTTGTTATTTCAAGACCGTAACATTGACTTACCTGTCGAGAAGAAAGCAGGCAACTTCAGCGTCTCTTTTGAAAGCTTTCTGCTGCATTAGCTCTTTCATCCTGGAAAAAGCTATCCCGACATTAACCCTTGTTTTTTGTAATCTCCGGTCACGTTTCCTTTTACGGTGTATTTTGGACTTTTTCGGCGACGAGGACTCTGTATCCTGTGACTCAGCATACAGTGGGTACGGAAAGTATTCAGACCCCCTTAAATTTTTCACTCTTTGTTATATTGCAGCCATTTGCTAAAATCATTCATCAAGCATCAAGTTTTTTTCCTCATTATTGTACACACAGCACCCCATATTGACAGAAAAACACAGAATTGTTGACATTTTTGCACATTTATTAAAAAAGAAAAACTGAAATATCACATGGTCCTAAGTATTCAGACCCTTTGCTCCGTATTTAGTAGAAGCACCCTTTTGATCTAATACAGCCATGAGTCTTTTGGGGAAATATGCAACAAGTTTTTCACACCTGGATTTGGGTATCCTCAGCCATTCCTCCTTGCAGATCCACTCCAGTTCTGTCAGGTTGGATGGTAAACGTTGGTGGACAGCCATTTTCAGGTCTCTCCAGAGATGCTCAATTGGGTTTAAGTCAGGGCTCTGGCTGGGCCATTCAAGAACAGTCACGGAGTTGTTGTGAAGCCACTCCTTCGTTATTTTAGCTGTGTGCTTAGGGTCATTGTCTTGTTTGAAGGTGAACCTTCGGCCCAGTCTGAGGTCCAGAGCACTCTGGAGAAGGTTTTCGTCCAGGATATCCCTGTACTTGGCCGCATTAATCTTTCCCTCGATAGCAACCAGTCGTCCTGTCCCTGCAGCTGAAAAACACCCCCACAGCATGATGCTTCCACCACCATGCTTCACTGTTGAGACTGTATTGGACAGGTGATGAGCAGTGCCTGGTTTTCTCCACACATACCGCTTAGAATTAAGGCCAAAAAGTTCTATCTTGGTCTCATCAGACCAGAGAATCTTATTTATCACCATCTTGGAGTCCTTCAGGTGTGCTTTCATGTGTCTTGCACTGAGGAGAGGCTTCCGTCGGGCCACTCTGCCATAAAGCCCCGACTGGTGGATGGCTGCAGTGATGGTTGACTTACTACAACTTTCTCCCATCTCCCGACTGCATCTCTGGAGCTCAGCCACAGTGATCTTTGGGTTCTTCTTTACCTCTCTCACCAAGGCTCTTCTCCCCCGATAGCTCAGTTTGGCCGGACGGCCAGCTCTAGGAAGGGTTCTGGTCGTCCCAAACGTCTTCCATTTAAGGATTATGGAGGCCACTGTGCTCTTAGGAACCTTAAGTGCAGCAGAAATTTTTTTGTAACCTTGGCCAGATCTGTGCCTTGCCACAATTCTGTCTCTGAGCTCTTCAGGCAGTTCCTTTGACCTCATGATTCTCATTTGCTCTGACATGCACTGTGAGCTGTAAGGTCTTATATAGACAGGTGTGTGGCTTTCCTAATCAAGTCCAATCAGTATAATCAAACACAGCTGGACTCAAATGAAGGTGTAGAACCATCTCAAGGATGATCAGAAGAAATGGACAGCACCTGAGTTAAATATATGAGTGTCACAGCAAAGGGTCTGAATACTTAGGACCATGTGATATTTCAGTTTTTCTTTTTTAATAAATGTGCAAAAATGTCAACAATTCTGTGTTTTTCTGTCAATATGGGGTGCTGTGTGTACAATAATGAGGAAAAAAAAATAACTTAAATGATTTTAGCAAATGGCTGCAATATAACAAAGAGTGAAAAATTTAAGGGGGTCTGAATACTTTCCGTACCCACTGTATGTATGGTCCTCCATTATAAATAACCGTGCAGTGTAGCCTTTTCTCTCTCTGCTGTTATAGTTTTTCAAGATGGCGGAACTACATGGAAGCCTCCGTGGACCTACCCGTCCCTTGTATATAAAGATAATAAATTCTTCGTTTACGAGGATAAGTCAGATCATTGGCATAGGTATTTGTACACCATTGAGGACATATTTATGAATAAAAATATTGATTTTAGATAATAAGATACCTAAAAAACTACACATTGTCCCTTTAAAAACCTTATATATCAGATGGAAGCCTTTTTTTTTTTAAAATAAATAAAATAATCCAAGCCAGGCTAAACTTTTCAAACAAACATCCAGTCTCCCAAAACAATGTTGAAAAATATCTTATGGTCTGATGAGACTAAGATTTAACTTTTTTTGCCAAAATTGTAAAAAGTATGTTTGGTGCAAAACCAGCACAGCACATAAGCAAAAAACGCCATACCCATGGTGTAGCTATTACAGACAGGTCCGTAAATTATGCAGAAGATGTATTCCAAACAATAGGCAGGCAGGCAGGCTGCCCTTCATCTGCATTCCCTTGTTGTACAGCCTACCGAAGTTAATGAAAAGTTTATGATCATAATAATAATAATAATAATATTCAAGTTGTACCAGCAAAACTGCGTGTTCAGTGCTGTTCGCGAGTGTCACGAGTCACCACAGCAATCAACTAACCGCTTACGTTTCTGTGGTAACCTAGAGCTCCTGCACTGGGATTCTAGCAGCTGCAGCTTGTTTAAGTGGCGAAAACCATTTTTAGAACAGCAGCGAAAATGTGAAAGTAGGCTATATAAACTTTAATATATCTTTTATTGAAACGGGTGCTTTGCTGTGCAAAGAGACATTTCGAAACATTTCACCTAGCCTACTTTCACTTTTGCCGCACATACCCTTTTATGTCCTATAAGGGCCATTCTACAGAATTGGTGCAAATGTATGCAAATTGTATAATATCCAAGGTACGCTTTTCTAGTAATTGTGCAGTTAATTCTCATATTGTATTTTCAGAAAATGCTGGAATATTTTCCTTCTCCCCAAATTTGTCACTACCGAAACACAATATTAAATAATTTATTAAGAAGGCTTATAATGACCTATTAAGATTTTGTTTACATCTACCTTATAAATATATATTTTTTCTATTTTTTAAAAATATTTTTACAGGTTAAATCAATAAAGATTATAATTTTAATAATATTTTAAGTGTAATTTATGAGATTTGTTGTATTTTGAACCCAGTCTTTCTTTGTAGAAGGCATAAAGTTTATCGTACTGATTTCAAAGTTAAGGATTCATTAGTTTGAATATGCATTGAACCAAACACTATCATAACATTTTAGTTGATAATTCAATATACTATATTTTTGACAAAACATCCCATGTTACGGTAGTGACTGCACATTTTTGGTAGTGAGTCGTGACAGTAATGTTTTGGTAGTGACCACAATACTTAGTTTGCCGTGGCTGAATCAGACTGTCCACATTTTATGTTAATATAAATAAATAACTATGATGCACATATGCAGTCAGTACATATAGCAGACACACATCTGACAGTAAATATCTTATAAGAACACCTAGAGCTATTCTATACTTTGGGTCTTGAGGTGCAAGTGAGAAGAGGTATGCTCATAGATTTTTCTTCCTAAAAAAAAAACAACAACTTACAATGTAGACTGTTTCAGAACCACTTTGTTTTATTTTCACATTTTCAACATTTTGTTTGAGTCATTCAGATAAATCTCCAGAACCACTGAAGTGTGTGCGTGTGTGTGTGTGTGTGTGTGTGTGTGTGTGTGTGTGTGTGTGTGTGTGTGTGTGTGTGTGTGTGTGTGTGTGTGTGTGTGTGTGTGTGTGTGTGTGTGTGTGTGTGTGTGTGTGTACATAAAACATTAATTTCAGAATAATTTTCCTCATTCAGATAAATCTCCAGAACCACTGTAGTGTGTGTGTGTGTACCCTAACCTAACCCTAACCCCCAGTGTGTATGTGCACTGGTGTCTGATCACCCTCACTGGAAGTGCTAGGTGGTGTGGAAGCCCTGCAAAATGTCTCCAGACTCTCCACCTCTTTTTGTCTTTTCACCATCATCCTGTGTCTTTTCTGTCTTTTCCTCCATGCTTTTCTGACATGTCTTTGCTCCCTGTCAGATAATTCACTGATACTCTTCAACTTTCCTTCTTCCCTTCATTTCTTATT